>NC_057724.1:1360340-1384895 GCF_004010195.1 Chiloscyllium plagiosum
GTCCTGCTTGTATAGGTCCCACCTTCCCCAGAATGCAGTCCAATTGTCCAAATACCTGAAGCCCTCCCTCCTACACCATCCTTGCAGCCACGTGTTCAACTGCACTCTCTCCCTATTCCTTGCCTCACTGTCACGTGGCACCGGCAACAACCCAGAGATGACGACTCTGTCCGTCCTAGCTTTTAGCTTCCAGCCTAACTCCCTGAGCTCCTGAATGACCTCTCCACCCCTCTTCCTACCTATGTCATTGGTGCCAATGTGCACCATGACTTCTGGCTGCACACCCTCCCCCTTAAGGATTCTGAAGACACGGTCCGAGACGTCTTGGACCCTGGCACCCGGGAGGCAACAAACCATCGGTGGTCACCCCTACCTCAAACATCCTGCAGGTGGAACATTCCACTGCCTGCGCTGCCATTACTCTACACTTAGTCTCCAAAACAAGAACACTAAGTAGCTTACCTGTTCAGCCGACTGAGTCCTTTTTTTTAGGTTAGAGGAGGAGGGAGGGAGGGTGGGAGACACTACACGTAGCGAAAAGAAAAACGTTAATTTAAGCTGGTCTCTGCTTACCTTCCGGCTCCCCTCTCTGTGTGCCCGTTGTAGCACTGTTCTCTACATTATACACAAGGACTACTGTTCTCCAGATTGTACCCAGAAACAGTTACTTTATACATTACAAACAGGGATTGCTGTTCCCTAAATGAGTCACAGGGACTGCTGTTGACTGTATTATACACAGGGACTGCTATTCACTATATTATAAACACGGACTCATGTTCATTATATTATAAACAGGGACTGCTGAACTCTATATTATACACAGGGACTGCTGTTCCCTATATGAGACACAGTGACTCATGTTCTCGATATTATGCGTACCAACTGCTGTTCTCTATAATATACACAGGGACTGCTGTTCTCTATATTAGACACAAGGTATCCACTTCTCTATATTTTACACAGGGACTGTTGTTCCCTATATTGGACACAGGAACTGTTGTTCTCTGTACTATACATAGGCAGTGCTGTTCTTGAAAATAATCACGGGGAATGCTGTTCTCTATATTATACACAGGGACTGCTGCTCTGTTTCTGATACGCAGGGCCAGCTGTTGTCCATATCATACACAGGGACTGCTGTTCTCTGTATTAAACTTAGGGACAACTGTTCTGTTTATTGTACACAGAGACTGCTGTTCTCGAGAATAGACACAGCGACTGCTGTAATATATATTATAAACAATGACTGCTGTTCTCTATATTACACACAGAGACTGCAGTTCTCGATATTATACACAGGTGCTGCTGTTCTATATATGATACACAGGGACTGCCGTTCTTTATATTATACACAGGGACTGCTGTTCTCTGTACTATACCCTGCTGTTCTTGGGAACTATAGACCGCTGAGTCTGATGTCGGTCGTGGGCAAATTGTTGGAGGGAATCCTGAGGGATAGGATTTACACGCATCTGGATAAGCAAGGGCTGATTAGGGACAGTCAACATGGCTTTGTGCACGGGAAATCATGTCTCAAATGCTGGATTGAGTTTTTTGAAGAATCAACAAAGAGGATTGATGTAGGCTTTGACAAGCCCCCTCATGGTGGACTGGTCAGCAAAATTAGGTCACAAGGAATACAGGGAAATCTTGCCATTTGGATACACAACTGGCTTGAAAGTAGAAGACAGATGGTGGTGGTGGTGGTGGTGGTGGAAGCTTGCTTTTCAGACTGAAGCCCTGTGACCAGTGGGATGCCACAGGGATTGGTGCTGGGTTCACTGTTTTTTTGTCATTAATATAAATTATACGGATGTGAGCATAAGAGATACAATTAGTATGTTTGCAGATGAAACCAAAGTTGGAGGTGGAGTGGACAGTGATGAAGGTTACCTCAGAGTATAACAGGATCTTGATCAGATGGGCCGATGGGCTGAGTGGCAGATGAAGTTTAGATTAGATTAGATTAGATTAGATTACTTACAGTGTGGAAACAGGCCCTTCGGCCCAACAAGTCCACACCGACCCGCCGAAGCACAACCCACCCATACCCCTACATTTACCCCTAACCTAACACTACAGGCAATTTAGCATGGCCAATTCACCTGACATGTGGACTGTGGGAGGAAACAGGAGCACCGGAACCAAACCCACGCAGACACGGGGAGAACGTGCATCGTCAGTCGCCTGAGGCGGGAATTGAACCCGGTACTCTGGCGCTGTGAGGCAGCAGTGCTAACCACTGTGCCACTGTGCCGCCCACAGGTAATTCAGGTAAATGAGAGGTACTGCACTGTAGAAAGGAAAATCAGGACTGGGTTTATACACTTAATGGTAAGGTCCTGGGGAGTGTCCAATGAGACCTTAGAACATGGTTCATAGTTCCTTGAAAGTGGAGTCACAGATGGATATGTTAGTGATGAAGGCGTTTAGTATGTTTTCCTTTATGGGACAGAGCATTGAATATGGGAGTTGGGAGGTCATATTGCAGTTGTGCAGGTCATTGCTTGGGCCACATTTGGATTATTGTGTTGCAATTCTGGCTTTCTTCCTCTTCGAAACATGTTGTGAAACTTGAAAGGATTAGAAAATACTTGGGAACAAATGTTCTCTGCAATATGCACAGGATCTGCTGTTCTCTATAATACAGACAGGGACAGCTACTCTCTGTAATACACACAGGGACTTCTGTTTCATACACTCAGAAATTGCTGTTTAGCATAGCATACACAGGAACTGCTGTTCACTGCAATATAGAGAGTAAATACTGTTCTGTATTATCTAATATTGCAGGTCAGGCAATGACCCAGTGATGTTATCAGTGGACTGCTAATCCAGAGACCCAGGTAATGTGCTGGGGACCCAGATTCAAAGTTTGTGAGAAGATTTGTAGCTCGGGTGCTCGTTGTTGTGGTTGTGTTCGCCGAGCTGGGAATTTGTGTTGCAGACGTTTCGTCCCCTGTCTAGGTGACATCCTCAGTGCTTGGGAGCCTCCTGTGAAGCGCTTCTGTGATCTTTCCTTCGGCATTTGTAGTGGTTTGAATCTGCCGCTTCCAGTTGTCAGTTCCAGCTGTCCGCTGCAGTGGTCAAAGGAATTGTCTTTATTCAGAGAATGGTCAGGATTTTCCTTCATTGAGAGCACTGAGATCACTGTAATAGGTGAACAAACCTTCACAAACCTTGCGTAATAGGTGAGGTTAAGGGCAACCAGTGGTTGCAGGAGAGTGGATGGAGATTGATACATATCTGATGTGATATGTCATTCTTACCTTTGTACATTATTCATGTTGCTGTTTGAAACTAGTCACTGATACGACAGATTGTTTGCTGGGATGCACCTACATTTCGCCTGCTTTGTTCGCTCCTCTACCATTTGGCATCCTTTAAGTAATACGGAAATTCAGGGTGATAAAAGCAAAGTTTTATGTTGAACAAAAGTTTGGTTATCTAAAAATCATACTGTTCTCAGTTATTTTACTGCAGTATTATCGAAACCTAAAAGTACAGAGGAGGACACCTAGCCTTTCGTGCTTTGAAACAGCAGACATGCTGAGTCCCACATCTCTAATTTAAAGCTGCAAGTTTTTTTTATCCTCAATGAGCTCTCTGACTGTCTTCAATTTATTTCTGGAACCAGGTTCCATCACTGTTTCCAGTCAAATAATCATTGATCCTGACTACTCTGATAATAAGAAAACAATCCTCCTCATCTGCCCTCTTAGTGACATACCAATGACGTTGAATCTCTGGTTATCCACTTCCGAGATTCCTCACATTGAGAATAACTTCCATTGTGTAGAATGGCACTATCTCCATGTTAAATAGAACAGACTTCGAACAGATGTAACAACTAAAAACTGGGCATCCATGAGGCACTGAGGGGCCATCAACAGCAGCAGAATTGTACTCCAGCACAATCTGTAACCTCATGGTCAGGCATATCCCCCACTCAATCAATTCATTCATGAAGTTGCCAATAAGATAAATCTTGTGGGACTGTAGGAATCCTAGCACGTACACTCACCAGTGAATAGGAGTTGAGAAATAATTTGGCCGATTTCTCAAAGATTATATCAAGGAAAGTGTACTCCATTTCAGTGGTACATTTCAGCATAAGATGGAGATCATAGAGCTATACAAAGAAATTCTTTATTG
Source organism: Chiloscyllium plagiosum (assembly GCF_004010195.1). Lineage (NCBI taxonomy): Eukaryota > Metazoa > Chordata > Chondrichthyes > Orectolobiformes > Hemiscylliidae > Chiloscyllium > Chiloscyllium plagiosum. The sequence continues at coordinate 1,364,499 of NC_057724.1, forward strand.
CAGATTCAAATATTGCAAACATATCAACAACATGTTGGAATATGCAAGGGATAGAAGCTAATTATCATGTCATCAAAGATGTGTTATGCATGGTTACCGACAAAGATGTTAGGAAGATTTAAACCTGTTGGACTATAACCTAGTGTTGTGTGATTTTTAACTTTGCATACCTCACACATCCAAATCATGTACGGAAGAGTTTGACCTCAAGATTATCGCATAGCAATATCATCTATTTGGGCAGATATATTGCCACTGGAACTGAACTCAAGTACACAAAGTTCATGATTTTGATGAACTTAGACACAAGTGGTACATCTAGATTTCAATGGTTTATTTGATTTGTATACTGATATAAATAAGCTGGCAATGTTGTAACAGCACATAGGAATGCTGTCGCTCTCATGTAGCTTTTATATGGTCTTAGTGAACGTGAAGGAATCCTTCACTGTGCATGTGGAAAACACATTTAGACATGATTGCAACAGTTTCACAAAACATTCAGTCAATTCAGGCTGTGCAGACTCAGTCACAGATATGATAGGATGGAAAAAAGACATCAATTTTGTGTGTCCAGGATAAACCAAAGTTGGCGGGTGCAGTGAGCCGTGAGAACAAATTCTATCATCTGCATCATTAGGCAGGTAACCACCTTGACACAAGTCTAACAAGTGATTCACAAATGAATAACATGACACGAGTTTTGGTGCTGGTGGTATGACCTACATCCTGACGACTGTGTCCACCTATCTGGTCTGAGAATTATGATTGACAGCTAACTGTTTTTGCTGCATCTCCATGGTAATGATCAGCAAGCTAATCAGCATTATCGGCCCATTCTGTGTAAAAAGCTTCAACTCCTTTTGCTATGTTTTCAACAATATGGAATGGCTTTTTACCTGTGTGTGAGCAATATTGCCGACACAGTTTTATGAAAATGCTGGGATTACAGTTTGGGAAATGGTTGATCTCCTTTGTGCATCAGAATTTCATCTTAAACAGAGGGGCTAGAAATTTGGTGAGTTGGGTGAAGTTCTTTCTAATAATTTAAATTTGTTTGACTTTAAGACATAACAGTTCAGATTTAACAGACTTTCATTAGTGCACAAAAGCCATCCACTCTACAGCCCAGTTTTGGAAGCTGTCCTTTTAAGAAATCACCACAATTACAGAAATACTGTTAAGGTAATTATTAAGTTCAAATACACAGAGAAAACAACCAGTTTCTTATTCAACAACAAAATCATTCCTTATAAATTCCACAATTTACACTACACAGGACCTCAAGTCGTAATCATTGTAGTGTTACAGTGCAGAAGGAGGCATTTTGGCCAATCGTTTCTGTTCCAGCTTGTTAAATGTTACCTTTTTTTATTCATTTGTGGGATGAAGGCATTGCTGGCTAGGCCAGTGTTTATTGCCCATCCCTAATGGCCCAAAGAGCAGTTAAGATTCCACCACATTGCTGTGGGTTTGGAGAAACATGGAGGCCGGACACGGTAAAGATGCCAGTTTCCTTCCCTGAAAGACATTAGCGAACAAGTTGTTTTTTCCAACAATCGACAATGGATTCATGGCCATCATTACTGTCTTATTTACAGATTTTGCTAGAATTAAAATTCCACCATCTGCTAACGCAGGATTTGAAATTGCATCAAGAGTGTGGTGTTGTAAAATTACAGCAGGTCAGGCAGTATCCGAGGAGCAGGAGAATCGATGTTTCAGGCAAAAGCCCTTCATCAGGAATGAGGATGTGAGCCAAGGGGGTGGTGAGATAAAATTGGAGTAAAACAGACAAAATTTGAAAATCAGTCCCCAACACATTACCTGGGTCTCTGGATTAACAATCCAGCAATAACACCACTTGGCCATTACTTGGCTTGCAATATTAGAGTGTACAGAATAACATTTATTGTCTGTATTGCAGTTACAGAGAACAACAATCACTGTGTATGCTATTTTACGCAGCAAGGTAACAAACTGAAACAAAACAGAAGCCCTTGCACATGTCACAGAGAATAGCAGTCCTTGCCTGTTTTATAGAGAATAACAGTTCTTGGGCATATTGCAGACGACATTAGTTTCCGTGTATTTCCAGAGAACAATTGTTCCTCTGTATAATTATAGAGAAAGCTGTCACTGTGTTTATTCCAGAGAACAGCAGTAAATTTTCTACTGAACATCTGACTCTGCGTATATGAAACAGAACTGCAGTCCTTATGTACATTACAGAGAACAGCAGTCCTTATGTACATTACAGAGAACAGCAGTTCCTGTGTGTATTACAGAGAACAGCTGTTCCGATGTAAATTGCAGAGAACAGCTGTCCTGGGAATGTTGTAGAGAATAGCAATTCCTGACAATAAAACAGAGAACAGCAGTGCTTAACTGCTTCACTTAGATCTGCAGTCCCTATCTATATGATAGAGAAGAGCAGTTCCTCTCTATATTGTAGTGAATAGCAGTATCCGTGTATACCAAAGAGAATAGCAATCCCTGTGAATAGTACATTGAAGAGCAGTCTCTGCATATGTGTAACTCAACAGCAATCCCTGTGTATATTACAAAGAACGGCAGTCCCAGTATATACTAAAAAGAACAGCAGTTCCCGTGCACATTGCAGACAACATCAGTTCCTGTGTATATTATAAGCAAAAGCAGCCCCCTATGTACATTCAGGAGACCAGCAGTCCATGTGAATGTTACTGAACACAGAAGTCTCCCTGTAAATGGGAGTGAACATCACCCTAAACCTATGAATTCTAGTTCTGGACTCCCCCACCCCAGGAAAAAGACCTTGTCTATTTATCCTGTCCATGATTTGGAGGTGCCAGTGTTGGACTGGCGTGGACAAAGTTAAAAATCACACAACACCGGGTTTATTTGGAAGCACTAGCTTTCAAGGTGCTGCCTCTTCATCAGGTAGTCAACCTTATAAACCTCTGAAAGGTCACCCCTCAGCCTCAGACGGTCCAGAGAAAACAACCCCAACCCCAACCTATTCAGTCTCTCTCTCTTGCTCAAATCCTCCAACCCTGGGAACATCCTTGTAAATCTTTTCTGAACCCTTTCAAGTTTCACAACATCCTACCAATAGGAAGGAGATCAGAATTGCACGCAATATTCCAAAAGTGGCCCAACCAATGAATTATACAGCCGCAGTATGACCTCCCAACTCCTATATTCAATGCTCTGACCAATAAAGGGAAGTATGCCAAACACCTTCTTCACTATCCTATCTACCTGTGATTCTACTTTCCAGGAGCTATGAACCCGCACTTCAAGGTCTCTTTGTTCAGCAACACTCGCTAGGACCTTACCATTAAGTGTATAAGTCCTGATCTGATTAGCTTTTCCAAAATGCAGCACTTTGCATTTATCCAAATGAAACTCCATCTGCAACTCCTCAGCCCAATTGTACTCTGAGGTAACTCCTTCACTATCCAATACACCTCCAATTTTGGTGTCATCTGCAAACTTACTAACTCTTCCTCTTGTGTTCACATCCAAATCATTTATATAAACGACAAATTTTTGCAAAGATCAAGAGTTTGTCATTGGGTGGAACCCCAGGAGATGGGTAAGATACTAAATGAATACCTAGCATCAGTCTATTTACTGTGGAGAAAGCAATGGAGTCCAGAGAATACAAGAAATAAACTTGCATGTTTTAAAGACACTTCACATTGCAGAAGAAAAAGTTCAGGAGGTCTTAGAGGATATACAGATTGATAAAGCTCCAGGACCTGATCTAATGCATCCCAGAACCTTGTGGGATGTAAGGTAGGAAATTGAGGCCCCTTGCAGAAAGATTTGCATCATCTGTAACTATGGGTGAGGTGCCTGATGACTGGAGGGTGGCTAATGTTGTACATTTCGAGCCATAGAGTCATAGACAGACCTTTCGCTCCAACCCGTCCATGCTGACCAGATAGCACAACCCAATCTAATCCCACCTGCCAGCATCCGCCCCATATCCCTCCAAACCCTTCCTATTTAGATACCCATCCAGATGCCTTTTAAATGTTGCAATTGGACTAGCCTCCAACACATCCTCTGGCAGCTCATTCCATGCATGTACCACCCTCTGTGTGATAAAGTTGCCCCTTCGGTCTCTTTTGTATCTTTCTGCTCTCACCCTAAACCTATGCCATCTAGTTCTGACTCCCCCACTCCTGGGAAAAGACTTGTCTATTTGTCCTACCCATGCCCCTCATAATTTTGTAAACGTCTATAAAGTCACCCCTCAGCCTCTGATGCTCCACGGAAAACAGCTCCAGCCTGTTTAGCCTCTCCTTGTAGCTCAAATCCTCCAACCCTGGCAACATCCTTGTAAATCTTTTCTGAACCCTTTCAAGTTGCACTACATCTTTTCGATAAGAAGGAGACCAGAATTGCATGCAATATTTCAACAGTGGCCTAACCAATGTCCTGTGTAGCCGCAACATGACCTCCCAACTCCTGTACTCAATACTCTGACCAATAAAGGAAAGCATACCAAAAGCCTTCTTCACTATCCTATCTACCTGCGACTCCACTTTCAAGGAGCTATGAACCTGCACTCCGAGCTCTTAGTTCAGCAACACTCTCAAGGACCTTACCATTAAATGTATAAGTCCTCTAAGATTTGCTTTCCCAAAATGCAGCACCTCACATTTATCTGAATTAAACTCCATCTGCCACTTCTCAGCCCATTAGCCCATCTGATCAAGATCCTGTTGTAATCTGAGCTAACCCTCTTCGCTGTCCACTATATTTCCAATTTTGGTGTCATCTGCAAACTTACTAACTATACATTGTATGGTCTCATCCAAATCATTTACATAAATGATGAAAAATAGTGGTCCCATCAGCAATCCTTGTGGCAATCCACGGGTCACAGGCCTCCACAATTCAGACAGGCTGGTAAAAAAGGCATTTGGTATGCTTGCCTTCACTGCTCAATCCTTTGAGTGTAGGAGTTGGGCTGTTATCTGGAGGTTGTACAGAACACTGATGAGGCGTCTTCTGGAATACTATGTCCAGGTCTGGGGACCCAGTTATGAGATGGATATTAACAAGCTGGAGGGAGTTCAGAAGAGATTTTTGAGAATGTTTCTGGGTATGGAAGTTTTGAGTTTTCAACAAAAGACTGGATCAGCTGAGACCCTTTTCATTGGAATTTAGGAGTTTGAGAGGTGATATGATAGAAGTTTATAAATAAGGAGAGATGTGGATAGAGTTGATGGTAATATTCTCTTCCCCAAAATGGGGAACTTCAAGGCGAGGGAGCACATTTTTCACGTTAGAGGATAGAGACTTAAAAAAAGACGTAAGAGGTCATTCTTTTACACTGAAGGTGGTTCACCTCTGGAAAGAATTTCCTGAGGAAGTGGTAGATGTGGGTATAATACAACACTTCAAAGACATTTGGATGGTTGCATGAATAGGAAAGGTTTGAAGGGCTAGGGGCCAGCAGCAGCCTGGTGGGAATACTTTAGTTTGGGATTATGTTTGGCATGGACTGGTTAGACTGAAGTGTCTGTTTCCATTAAATTGGGTTAATCTGTTGGGTTTTCGGATAGGTTAAGTTATTCTATATTCTGTCCTTTTTTGTTTTTGTTTCATTCAGTAATTTATAAATAAATTCTGTTTTGTTTAAAACTACGTTGTTTGACCAACTGCATCTCTCCTGGAATATCTGCATTATTCCTGCTGAAAAAAATGATCAAAGTTAGGGTCTGGGCTACTTTCCTGAAAGGTTTTGAGGGGTCTGGCCTGGTCCATAACACATTTGGGGTAAAATAATTAGTCTGGGTTTCATGCTTACACATTCCCAGCTTTCTCTCCCACATTTCTCCTTCAATCCCCATCTCTCCCATTCCTCATGTCTTCCTCAAAATCCCTAAAGTGTGGAAACAGGCCCTTCAGCCCAACAAGTCCACACCGACCCTCCAAAGAGTAACTCACCCAGACCTATTCCCCATTACTCTACATTTATCCTTGACTAATGCACCTCTCTGAACACTATGGGCCATTCAGCATGGCCAATTCACCTGCCCTGGAACATCTTTGGATTGTGGGAGGAAACCGGAGCACCCGGAGGAAACCCACGCAGACACGGGGAAAATGTGCAATCTCCACACAGACAGTAGCCTGTGGCTGGAATCGAGTCCGGGTCCATGGCACTATGTGTCAGCAGTGCTAACCACTAAGCCACCTTGTTGCTCCTGTCCACGTACCCCTGTAGGTACCCTTCCTAGAACTGTCTGCCTCCTCACTGTTTCTGATTAATCATTCCAATCTCCCCCCTCCTTGCTTACCTCTCTCCACACCATTCTCTCCCTGCCCTGTGCAATCTTGCTATTCCTGGCTGAGGATCATTCTATTTGTTTAACACCATCATTCTCGTATTCTCTCTCTCTCTCCCCCCAGCCTGCACTCATCATCACTACCTCTTTATTTATAGAATCCTACAGTGTGGCAACAGGCCCTTCAGCGCAACAAGTCCACACCAACCGTCCGATGAGCAACTCACCGAGACCCATTGTCCCTACCCTATATTTACCCCCCACTTATACACCTAACTTACACATTCCTGAACACTATGGGACAGATTAACTTGGCCAATTCACCTTATCTGCACATCTTTGGACTGTGGGAGGAAACCCACGCAGACACGGAGAATGTTCAAACTCCACACAGTCTCCCAAGGTAGGAATCGAACCCAGGTCCCTGGTGCTGTGAGCTGCAGTGCCACCCTTTGTTGAATGTCCCTCTTTCGCTGTGGCTGCTGTTCAGACATTATCTCCCTCAGTTTCTCTGTCTCTGTCTCTGTCTCTGTCTCTCTCTCTTTCTTTCTCTCTCTCTCTCTCTCTTTCTTTCTCTCTCTCTCTCTCTCTTTCTTTCTCTCTCTCTCTCTCTCTCTCTCTCTCGCTGTCTCTCCTTCCAGCTCCTTCTCTGGCTGTCTGTTTCTCCTTGGGATTTCTCTCCACCTCTGTTTCTGTCAGTTGCCCTGGTTCTCTCCCACCCACCCTGTGTATGTCCTTTACTCTGTCTCTCCCTGTGAGTTCTCTCTTCCCCAGTCTGTCCATCTGCTTGCGTGCTCCCCCCGGATATTCCTATTCTGTCTGTCTTGTTGTCTCCCTGGTTTTTGTACACACTTTCTGTCCCTGTCTTTTTTACTCAGTCTGTATCGTTGTTCTTGGTTTCTCCCCTGGTTTCTCTCTTTCTCTGTGTCTGTCTTTCTATCTCTTTCTGTCTCTGCCTTTTCCTAGTTTTCTCCCTCAGTTTTTCTCTCACTAACTGTCTCTCACCTGTCCTTTCTCTCCTCCTCTGTTTTCTCTGTCTTGCCCCTTCAGTATGCGTCTTCCTGGGAGTTTCCCTCTGTCTCTGTCTGTCTGTCCTTCTTTCACTCTCTGGGATCTTTCTCAATCCTTTGTTGTCTCAGCCTGAGTGTTTCTGTCTCTCTCTTTCCTTGGTTCCACACCCTGCCTCACTGAGCAGTTTTCTCTCTCCTTATCTCTGTCCTTCTGTTTCTCATCCTGGATTTTTCTCTGTCTTTGGCTCTCTCTCTCTTGTCCCCCACTCCCCCTTCCCCCACCCCAGGTTTCTCTCTCTTCCTCTGTCACTACTGTCTCTGTCTCTGTGACTCAGCAAGCGAAGGGGCATTGTTCATGATGGAGACACAATGACAGGGGAGTCAAGGAAGAACAACAGAAGGGAATGGTTTGGAGGGATGGGCACATTGACCAGGATTTGGGGAGAGGTGCAAAATATTTGGGTGAATTGAAATATTTGGGAAGGGGGCAAAAATAGTCAGGGACAGTAGTGAAGGGAATGTGAAATCAGAGGGGGACATAAGCTTCGGGGCTGAAAAGCAGGGAGGGGGAGTTGCACAATTGATACAGCTGTAAAACCTGGGGAGGGATGAAAAATGAGAGCAACACAATGAGAGCCATTATGTTTCACCCCACTCCCCCCACCTCCTAAACTCCCCAAAACACTGGGCACCACAATTGAGTGGCAAATCTGCACACGGGGTAAATTGTGATGGTGATACAATTTAGATGGGATGGAAAATTGAGAGATGCAATACAGTTTGCACTGCAAATTGGGGAATAAAATCTGGAGAGGGGTACATTTGCTGGGAGGAATCTATGCAGGGTAGTTTGTGGAGAGGAATAAGACTAGGGGTTCAGGGGGCATTTGGTGGGGACTGCAAAACTGGGGATGAAGACGTCTCAGGGTGAGCGCAAAACTTAGCTTGAGCACATAATTGGGGGAATATATGGGAAGGGGCAAACTGGAGGGGGATGTCAGATAAAGCCCCTTTCACACTGATGGGTGGATGATGGGGAATGGCTGGAGAGTGGGACCTTGCTGTGCATCCCCTCAGTCAGTCAAAAGGCCAGCGAGTCTCTACACACTCTCACTATGTGGAGCAGAGTGGGCTATCAGTGAGGAGTGGCCTCCACAGGAAGTGGATTTAATGACAGCATTCAAGGGTAACTCCTAAGGTGGATGGACAGGATTCAGATCATTTCATGAAGGACTAGGTATGATGGGCTGAATATCCTCATCATAGACAGTGGGGCTACACTGATTCTGAGACGAGGATCTTGCTGTGTATAGAGGGACCTGTTGTCTTTTGCTGAACACAGTTCCAGTCAGAGTTAACAGCAGACCCTATCTCGCTGATAGAGAACAGCAGTCCCAGTGTATGTTACAGAGAACACCAGTCAATTTGTACATTACAGAGAACTGCAGCCCCTGAGTGTATTATAAAATAATCCCTCAGTATATTAAGAAAACAGACATTTGTGTGTATGTTATGGAGAACAGAAGTCCCTGTGTGTGTTATAGAACACAGCAATCTTTGTGTATGTTGTAGTGACCAGCAGTCTTTGTGTGTATTGCAGCCAATAGCAATCCTTTCGAACATGCGAAGCAGCAGCCCATGTCTATACTATAGAGAACAGCAGCCGCTGTCTATATTTCAGAGAATAGAGGCCTCTGTTTATAAGGGAGGGAAAAGCAGACAATGCCCATCTGTTAGAGAACAGCAGTCTCTGTGTGTATCATGGAAAACAGCAGTTCCTGTGTATATTTTAAAGATTAGCAGCATGTGTGTCTATTGTAAAGAATTGCAGACACTGCACATATTATAGAGATCACCAGGCAATTTGTATATACAGAGAACCTCAGTCTCTGTCCATAGTATAGAGACCAGCAGTCTCTATGCATTTTGTAGATACCAGCAGTCCATGTATACATCACAGACAGCAGCAGTCCCTGTGTACATTACAGAGAACAGCAGTTTCTGTTTATATAAGAGAGAATAGCAATTTCTGTTTATATAAGAGAGAATAGCAACTCTCTCTATCTGATAGGGAACAGCAGTTCCTCTCTATTACTGTTATGAAGTTGTACTGTACGAGAGAGTGAAAGCTGGCACAGAACTAGAAAGGCACAGGGTGTGTTGAAAAATTGAAGAATGTAACATTTGGTTGTGAAACAAATGGCTAGAGCTGAGTTCCTATGATACACAACAAATTTGAATTTGGCCAATCAGTTTAAATTATGTCCCAAGATACCAAAATTCAATTGAATTTTAATTTTATTGTTTTGATGACATCAAGCCAATGAGATGATCCAATGATTTGGGGGTTAAAAATCAGGCGTTTTGAACAGTTAGCCAGAGCTGCAAAGAGCATGAAAAGGCCTGCAGAGCCTCTCTCTGGAAATCTGTGAAGCAGAAGACTGAAGAAAAGACCCAGGAAAATACAGAGGAAGATACCAAGGGAAAAGCATCAGCTGGCTGGTTTTGAAATTTGAATTTTTTTGTAAAACTTAATCGGAGCAGTTTTAATCAAGTTTTATCGGAGCAGTATATTGTTGCAGAGGTAGATAAATTGATCAGACAAAGGAGGATTACAGTGTAAATAGCTGTGGTTTGATGTTCTCTTTGTTTTTTGCTTAGAGTTAAAGAATAAATTGTTACTTTTTTTCTTTAAATAGTGGGATCTGGCCGCTCTTTGTCACTCATACTTTTACAGATTATGAGGTGAGGTGAGCTTTTCTGTGTGTCTGGTTAAAATTAGCAGAATGGTTTACCCTGCATCATAACATTACAGAGCAGCAGTCTGTGTGTATGTCACAGAGAACAGCAGTCCCTGTTTTATTGCAGAGAAGAGCGGTCCCAGTGTATTTTGTAGAGAACAGCAGTCCTTGTGCATATTGCTGAGAACACAGACCCTGTGCATATTACAGACAACAGCTGTCCCTGGGTATACTGTAGACCACAGCAGTTCCGTGTAAAATGCAGAGCAGCGGTCTCTATGTATATTACAGAGAATGGAAGTTGCTGTGTATAGCATGGAGAACAGCAGCCCCTGTTTTTATTACAGAACAGTATCTATTGTAGAGAACAGCAGGACCTTTACATCTTTTACAGACCAGAAATCCCTGTATATGACATAGAGATCAGCAAAATCTGTATATTCTAGAAAACAGCAGTTCCTGTGTACATTACAGAGCAGCTGTCACTGTATATATTACCAAGAACAGAAGTCCCTATATATTTTGGAGAGAACAGCAGTCCATGTGCATATTACAGAGAATACCAGGCAATTTGTATACTATAGAGAACAGCAGTTCCTAAATATATTATACGGAACAACAGTTTCTGTGTATATTATAGAGAACAGCAGGCTATCTGCATGTGAAATAAAACAGCAGTTTCTGTGCCTTTTATAGAGAAGTGCAGCAATCCCTATGTATCTTGCAGAGAACAGCAGTATCTGTGTATATTCTAGAGAAGAGAAGCCCCTGAGTATATTATAATGAACAGCAGTCTTTGTCTCTGTTGTATCCAACAGTAATCCCTGCGTCTATTCTGGATGACAGTAGTCCCTTTGTACGTTGGAGTGAACAGTAACCCCTGTGAATATGAAACACAACCAGCAGTCCCTGTCGATATTATAGAGAACAGCAGCCCCTTTATACATCTGTCCATCTATATATTCTCGAGATCCGCAGTCCCATGTGTATATCACAGCAAATAGCAGTCCTTGTTTATAAAAGAGGGAACAGCAGACCATGCCTGTCGGATAGAGAACAGCAGTCCCTGCATATTTTGTAGAGAACAGCAGTCCCTTTATGTATTATAGAGAATACCAGTCAATTTGTGTTTATCAGAGAGCGTCACCCCCAAATACAATATCAGGAATAGCAGCTTCTGTGTATGTTACAGACAACAACAGCCTAAAATTGAGAAGAATAGCAGTGTCTGTATATATCGGAGGGAACAGCAGTCTCTGTGTATATTGTCAAGAACAACAGCTCCATTGTATTTTATAGAGAGCAGCAGTCCCTGTGTATATTATAGGAAACAACAATTTCCATGGATATCATAGAGAACAGAATCTTTGTGCATGTGAAACAGAACAGCAGTCCCTGTGCCTATTATAGAGAAGAACAGCAGTCCCTGTGTATCTTGTGGAGAACAGGAGTATGTATATATTCTAGAGAACAGCAGTCCCTAAATATATTGTAGTGAACAGCAGTCCTTGTGTGTATTGTAACCACCAGCAATCCCTTTATGTATTCTAGATGACAGTAGTCCTTTTGTATACTGGAGTGAACAGTGGTCCCTGTGAATATGAAACACAGTAGCAGTGCCATGGAAGCACTATAGAGAACAGCGGTTCCTGTCTATATTATAGGGAACAGCACTACCGGTCTATATTATAGAGAACAGCAGTTCCTGTCTATATTATAAGGAACAGCACTACCGGTCTATATTATAGAAAACAGCAGTCCCTGTCAATGTTTCAGGGAACAGCAATTCATCTCTGTATTATAGAGATGAGTAGTCCTTGTGTATATTACAGAGAACAGCAGTCTCTGTGAATCTTCTGTGGAACAGCCGCACCTGTGTATATTGTAGAGAATGGCAGGTCCTGTGTGTGTTACAGAGACCAGCAATCGTTATGTATAATACAGAGATCAGCAAACCCTGTGTATATTTTAGACAACAGCAGTCACTGTATATATTATAGATGATATCAGTCCCAAGGTATTTTGGGAGCGTTTTCCCCAACAGGGTATGAAAACCCAGGAGGTTGGCAGAACTCAGGCAAGTGGAAGTTTATTCATGCAGAAACCGGTTAAAGCAAGGGGAGTGCCAAAGGATCTTCCCTGAATCTGGCCTCCACATACAAATTCAATTATTCACTTCAACTTTGGCTCAGATCAGAAGATAGTTCAATGACACATTCTAACTTGTACAGTAAAAAGCAGTATTTTTATGTACTGCTGTATTATAATGATCACATACAATGTGGTTGCAGCCTTTCCTTCCTAATCCATACACCCAATCCAGTAAAAAACCTAATGAATGATGAGCATTCCTGTGTCTAGTCTCACGTTCTCATGATTTCATGGTGTTTAAGAGACACTGTAATCTCTAGGCCTTGAGATCGGTCAATGAATCCTGTTCATTTGCATTCCAAAGTTTGTTACTATACTCCTTCGGGCCTCTCTGGCTAATTTTCCTTGTAGAGATGTTTTAAATTCGGTTATTTATTCTATTTCATGTGCTTCCTCTGTCAAATTCAGTTATTCCTCTAATATTGCCCACTGTCCTAATTATCTGTGCAAAAATACAAAAGACAGTTAGTTTCAAATCGTTGCTATAAGATTTGTATATATTAATTTTTGTTAGATTGTTAGTCATAAAGTGCAAGTTTAAATATAAAGTTAAAAATCACATAACAACAGGTTTAATTGGAAGCACACTAGCTTTCGGAGCGACGCTCCTTCATCAGGTGGTTGAGGAGCGTCGCTCCGAAAGCTAGTGTGCTTCCAATTAAACCTGTTGGACTATAACCTGGTGTTGTATGATTTTTAACTTTGTACACCCCAGTCCAACACTGGCATCTCCAAATCATAAGTTTAAATACACCTTTTCCTACTCTTAGTACGTTATGATTAATGGGCTATTAGCAATCTATTTTGTTCAGGGCATATCATGGTATTTCCTGAAGCTAATTATGTTTTTTTCTTTAATACTTCTATTATGCATTGGTTATATGTGTATATTTCTATGCTAAAAACTATCTTTATGATTCCCAAGGGAATTTCTGACTAGAATCTATAGCAGAGTAATTCATTTCAAAGAAACAGCTACAAAATAACTTCTGGTAATGACTTAAGGAGGTGACTGGGCATATCCCATGCCTGGTGTCCATTCATTCACTGGGGCAGTTACTTTTCCATTAATGAGGGTTAAGATTAGTTGCTTGTCTATTTTAGAGACATGCCCTTATCAATTTTGTCTGGAATGGGGTACTTGGCCTTGGTGTGACTTTGCTCAAAAATGTTGTCATTTTCTTTAATTAAAGGCTGGAACAGGTTGTTAGTCTTATTTATCTCCTGTCAGCCATCCTGTGTTTTAATTCTAAGGGAGGCTGCTTCTTCCTGTTTGTTAACCATTTTGTGTGAGCAGATTTGGGCCATTTGATTATAAGCATGTACAGTGCATTCATACAGGTATATTATAGACTACAGCAGCTCCTGCGTATAATGCAATGGACAATAGACAATAGACAGTAGGTGCAGAAGTAGGCCATTCTGTCCTTCGAGCCAGCACCACCATTCATTATGATCATGGCTGATCACCCTCAATCAGTATCCTGTTCCTGCCTTATCACCATAACCCTTGATCTCACTATCCTTAAGAGCTCTATCCAACTCTTTCTTGAAAGTATCCAGAGACTTGGCCTCCACAGCCTTCTGGGGCAGAGCATTCCATACACCCACCACTCTCTGGATGAAGAAGTTTCTCCTCAACTCTGTTCTAAGTGGCCTAACCTTTATTTTTAAACTGTGTCCTCTGGTTCGGGGTTCACCCATCAGCAGAAACATGCTTCCTGCCTCCAGAGTTCGAATCCTTTAATAATCTTATACATCTCAATCAGATCCCCTCTCAGCCTACTAAACTCAAGCGCATACAAGCCCAGTCACTCCAATCTTTCAGCATAAGATAGTCCCATCATTCCGGGAATTGACCTCGTGAACCTACGCTGCACTCCCTTAATAATCAGAATGTCTTTCCTCAAATTTGGAGACCAAAACTGCGCACAATATTCCAGGTGTGGTCTCACCAGGGCCCTGTACAGCTGCAATCATGAAGGCTATGGACAGGGTAGATCGAGGTAAGCTTTTTTCCCAGGGTGAAGGATTCAATAACGAGAGGCCACGCTTTCAAGGTGAGAGGTGAGAAGTTTAAAGGGGATACACATGGCAAGTACTTTACACAGAGGATGGTAGGTGCCTGTAATGCATTGCCAACAGAGGTAGTAGAGGCAGGCACGGTAGATTCATTTAAGGTGCATCTGGACAGATGCAGGAGCAGGTGGGGAGCAGAGGGATTCAGATGCTTAGGCATTGGGTGACCGGTTTAGACAATGGATTTGGATTGTCTCAGGCTTGGAGGGCCGAAGGGCCTGTTCCTGGGCTGTAAATTTTCTTTGTTCTTTGTTCTAATGGATTAAGTTGTCACTGGAGTTATTTTGCAACAATGTTCGCATTACAGCAAAATGCTCAGCCTTACTGACTCATTTATTGGCTTATCTCAGAACCCTGATAAGTTTTTTTAATTCACAGAACAAACAACTTGGAACAGCACAACACAGGAACAGACCCTTCAGTCCACGATGTTGTGCTGAGCATGATGCTTAATTAAACCAGTCCCTTCTGCCTGTTTGTGTCCATATCTCTCTATGCTTTGCATACTCATCTACTAATTTAAAAGTCCCTTAAATGCCCATATTTTATCTGCCTCCACCACCACCCAGACAACTACTACTGTGTAAAAAAAACTGGCCCCTCAATCTCCTTTGAACTTTGCCGCCTCACCTTAAATGCATGCTCTCTTGTATTAGACATTTCAACTCTGAGAAAAAGATTCTGTCAACCCTATCTATACATCTCAATTTTATAGGCTTCTATCATGTCTTCCCTCAGCCTCTGCTGGTCCAGAGAAAACAATCCTAGTTTTTCCAGCCTTTCCTTGTAGTTCATACCCTCTAATCCAAGCAGTATCCTGGTAAACCTCTTCTGCGTCCTCTCCAATGCCTCAAATCCTTCCTGTAATGCAGAGACCAGAATTGAATGTAATGCTCTTAGCTTTGGCCCAAGTAAAGTCTTATGAAGCCACAACATAACATCCTAACTCTCAAACTGAAAATGGCCTGACCACTCAGATACGATTATATTATAGGCTATCCCCCAATGGCCACTGAGACATTGAGGAACGAATATGTAGGCAGATTATGGACAGGTGCAATAAAAATAGAATTGTCATAGTGGGTGACTTTAACTTACCCAATATTGGCTTGAACTCCTTTAGAGCAATAGGGTTAGATGGGGCGGAATTTGTTAAGTGCATCCAAGAGAGTTTCTGGAAACAGTCTGTGGATAGTTCAACTAAAGGAGGGACCATACTGGACCTTGTGTTGGCTCATGAGCCCAGCCAGATAACTGACCTTTCAGTGGGAGAGCATTTTAGAAAGAGTAATCGCAATTCCTTAAATCTTAAGATAGCTATGAACAAGGATCTTGTGGGAAGGTACTAAATTGGGGATGCCAAATTACATCAGCATCAGGCAGGAGTTGGGGAATGTTAATTGGGAAGAGCTGTTATTGGGCAATCCCACATTTGACTTATTTAAACTGTTTTAAAGACCTGCTGGGGAGAGTTCAAGACCAGCATGTTCCAGTAAGGAGGTAGGATAAGGTTGGCAAGATATGGGACCCTTGGATAATGAGGGAGGTTGTGAGTTTACTCAGAAAGAGAAAAGAAGCGTATGTAAGGTTTAGGAAGCTAAAATCGGACCCATGAGGAATACAAGGAAGGCAGTAAAGTACTCCAGGACAGAGTTAGGAGAGTAAGAAGTGGCCATGAAACAACCTTGAAAGCAGTTTTAAAGAGAATCACAAGGCATTCTATACATATATTAAAAACTCGGATAATTTGGGAGAAGGTAGGACCAGAGCTTAAAAATGTGTTGCTGGAAAAGCGCAGCAGGTCAGGCAGCATCAAAGGAACAGGAGAATCAACGTTTCGGGCATAAGCCCTTCTTCAGTTCTTCAGTTGATGCTGCCTGACCTGCTGCGCTTTTCCAGCAACACATTTTTAAGCTTTGATCTCCAGCATCTGCAGTCCTCACTTTCTCCCAGAAGGTAGGACCATTCAAGAATAAAGGCAGGAAATTGTGCTTGGAGGCAGAGAATGGGGGTGAGATCTTAAATGAGTACTTTGCATCAGCATTCATCCAAGAAAAAGGTCTGGAGGACAGTGAGATTTGTGTGGAGCATGCTAGTATGCTAGGGCATTTTGAGATCAAGAAAAGTGGTGTTGGATCTCCTGAAGAGCATTAAGGTAGATACGTATCCAGGGCCTAATGTTATGTACCCCAGGTTATTGAGAGAGACAAGAGAGGAGATTGCTGGGGCGTTGGCCAAGATCCTCACTAGCCACCGGAGACATTGCAGAGGAGTGGTGAATAGCTACTGTTGTTTTGCAGTTCAAAAAGAGAAATAAGGATAATTCAGGAAACTGTAGACCAGTAGTTTCACATAGATGGTTAGGACGTTATTGGAGAGAATTCTCAGGGATATGATTTAGGCATATTTGGTAAAGCTAGTCCTGAATAGGGACAGTCAGCATGGTTTTACTTAGATTATTTAGATTTACTTAGATTTAGATTACTTAGTGTGGAAACAGGCCCTTCGGCCCAACAAGACCACACCGACCCGCCGAAGCGCAACCCACCCAGACCCATTCCCCTACATTTACCCCTTCACCTAACACTATGGGCAATTTAGCATGGCCAATTTGCCTAACCTGCACATCCTGGACTGTGGGAGGAAACCCACGCAGACACGGGGAGAATGTGCAAACTCCACACAGTCAGTCACATGAGGTGGGAATTGAACCCGGGTCTCTGGCGCTGTGAGGCAACAGTGCCACCGTGCAGGGCAGATAATATCTTACTAGATGTATGGATAGGGTTGACAGGGGAGAGCAGTGGTAGTTGTTTACATGGATTTTAGTAAGGCTTTCGACGAGGTCCCTCATGGTAGACTGATCCAAAAGATTAAGATGCAAGGGATCCAAGTGACTTGGCTATGTACATTCATAATTGCTTGTCCACAGAAGACAGAGGGTAGTAGTGGGAGGATGATTTTCAAGCTGGAGGTCCTTGATTAATGGTGTTCTGCAGGGATCTGTACTGGGCCTTGTATTATTTGTGATATGTATAAATGACTTAGATGAAAATGTGGATGGGTGACTTAGTACGTTTACAGATGATATAAATATTGGAAAGTCAATGTTTCAGGCCAAATCCTTGATTAGATTAGATTCTACAATGCGGAAACAGGCCCTTCAGTCCAACAAATCCACACCGACGCTCTGAAGAGTAACCCACCTAGACCCATTCCCCTACTAATGCACCTAACACTATGGGCAATTTAGCATAGCCAATTCACCTGACCTGCACAACTTTGGACTGTGGGAGGAAACCAGAGCACCCGAAGGAAATCCACGCAGAAAACATGCAAACTCCACACAGACAGTCACCCGAAGCTGTAATCGAACCCGGGTCCCTAGCACTGCGAGGCAACAGTGCTAACTACTGAGCCACCATGCTGCCCCATGGTTATAGATAGTGTAGAAGATTGTAAAAGGACACAGCAGGATATAGACCAGCTGCAAATATGGGTGGAGAAATGGCAGATGGAGTTTAGTTTGGGTAAGTGTGGGGTACTGTATTTTGGGAGATCAAATGCTAAGGAGAAGTATAACATTAATGGCAGGACTCTGATCAGCATTGGTGTACAGAAGGATATTGGCGGTCAAGTCTATAGTACCTTGAAAGTCACCACGCAAGTGGATATAGTGATAAAGGAGGCATATGACAGGCTTGTTTTTATTGGTCACGGAATTGATATAAGTGTCAGGATGTCATGTTGCATATTCATAAGGCTTTAATTAGGCTACACTTGGAGTATTGCATTTAATTCTGATCACCACATTACAGAAAGGATGTGGAGGCTTTAGAGAGAGTGCAGAGCTGCCAGGATTAGAGGATATGAGCTATAAGGAGAAAAACTCAAATAGTTTTCTCTCGAGTGGTGGAGGCTGAGGGGAAACTTAATAGAGGTCTGTAAAAATATGAAATGTATTATTGATGGTCAGAATTATTTTCCCAGAGTTGAAATGTCTAATACTGGGGGACATGAACTTAAGGTGAGAGGGGGGAAAATTCAAAGAAAATGTGAAGGGCAAGTTTTGTTTTTACACAGAGTGGTAGGAGTCTGCAATGCACAGCCAGGGGTGTTGGTGGAGGTGGATATGATAAGGGCATTTAAGGGAGTTTTAGATAAGCACATGAACATGCAAGGAATGAAGGGATATGGACCAGGCAGACAGAAGGGATTAGTTTAATCTGGTGTCATGTTCAGCACAACATCATGGACTGAAGGGCCCATTTCTGTACAGTACAGTTCTATGTTCTTTGTTCTATGTTGTAAAGTGCTGGAGAAACTCAACAGTTCTGGTAGCGACTGTGGAAAGAGAAACAGAGTTAACATTTCAAGTAACACTTCTTCAGTCTTTTTGATGTAATGATCCCTGTCCCCCAACTGTTACACCACTTTCACCTGCTCTACATGACCTACCTCATTCCCAAGAACCAGATCTGAAAATGCCTCCTTTCTCATTGACTAGGCATAGAAAATACAACCAAATGCAATCCAGATGACCCCAGTTGCCCCTTACAATTGCACTAATCCAGTCTACATTGCAATGCAATACTCTCCTTGCTCAATATTACTACCCCTCTTTCTTTCCTTGTTTTTCAATCTTTGCTGAAAACCTTATATCCAGGAATATTTAACACTCAGTCCTTCCTTGAGCCAGGTAACTGTTCCTGCATCTTCCACTTCCTTTGGCAGTTCATTCCACATACAGACCACCACAGCAGCAGTTGTTTGTGCATAAGACGCAGATAAGAACATTTCACACTATATTTAATTAGTGAATCCCCCTTGAATGTTTTAATCAGTCTGTTACAATATTAATAGCAGGTTTTAGTGACTATCCTTCAAATAATCATAGATATACATTCTGTGGTAGTTATAGTTTCACCTATATACAAAAAAAACTGAAAGCATTGGGAGAAATATTCAAATAAAATTGAGAAAAAACTGGTCTCAGACTATAAAAGCTGCCTCATATGATTCGAGGGGGGAATGAATCAAACAACTGCTGCTGCATATTCTAGCTCAGTTCGGTTACCTTGTGTCGACAGAGCTACTATTGTTCTTCTTGTGAAGACTACTTTAATCAAATATTTTCCCAAGCTCTCTAACTATTATCAGCCATGTACTGCTGCGTTAGCCATGGTCAGTCGTCAGCCATTTTGTGCTGCTCAATCATGGGCAGCCGAACAATATGACATCCACAGGTAATTTACTACCTCTGTCACCTCATCAAATAACTGAAAGGTACAGAAACTAGCTGACATTGGAATGTGGATTGAATGAACATGTTGTAAGACACCCAATGATAAAGATAGGTAAATATGATAAGAAAGAAACTGCTCACAACTTGTTAGCTAAAGAATCTAACATTAGGTGGAACCATTTATCTTTGTTGGAACTGATATTATAACAGTTTGTAAAAATCAATATTCTTTTGCATTTCCTGTAATGAGATTAATGAGGAATTTAAAAAGTCTTTAACTGATTGGCAAATATCAAATTAATTGGCAGTTTAACGTGGTGCATCAAGCAAATACATGGGAAGGAATGTGAATACCGTGTCCATTGTGAAAAGACCCAAGAAGGGAGATAAGAGAATCTGGGAAACATCACGAGATCATGAAATATCAGGGGGTTGACCACAAACCTTTGCATCATTTGATTAGCTTAATTGGAAATGAGTTATTTTGTGTGTTTTTCTTTGTTTGGAAATGAGTTATTTTGTGTGTTTTTCTTTGTTTGGAATTTGAGAGAGTTTCATCTGACTGGTGTAATTTGAACATATCCTTAATGCTGGAAGTGAATCCTGGGTGTTGAGTGAATCATTTGGTCATTCCACCCCAAACATTTGGGGCTGCAAGCAGGGTACAAGAAGCAGGACCATTGATGAATGAGGAGTTGAGTTACCTGAATAAATGGTTGTCATTATGATCTGCTTTAGATTAGATTAGATTAGATTACATTACATTACAGTGTGGAAACAGGCCCTTCGGCCCAACAAGTCCACACCGACCCACCGAAGCGAAACCCACCCATACCCCTACATTTACCCCTTACCTAACACTACGGGCAATTTAGCATGGC
>NC_057724.1:1385212-1401904 GCF_004010195.1 Chiloscyllium plagiosum
CACATCTTTGGACTGTGGGAGGAAACCGGAGCACCCGGAGGAAACCCACGCAGACACGGGGAGAATGTGCAAACTCCACACAGTCAGTCGCCTGAGGCGGGAATTGAACCCGGGTCTCAGGCGCTGTGAGGCAGCAGTGCTAACCACTGTGCCACCGTGCCGCCCACTGTTTGGCTGAGCAAGCTTGTTTGGCTTGCTCAGAGATCTTGGCAACCGCCCCTCGCCCAAACCTAAATTGGGTTGACTCAGTCTCAAAGATTGGGGAGACCAGGATAGTAAGTGATGTAGCTTGTGATCTGTCACAATAACGTGTAGTAGCAGTGGCTCAAGCCCTCCAGGACAGTCTGTAGGTGGGGACCTCTGGATTAATTGTCGCAATAAGACTTGGGTGAAAAAGTCTGACTGGAACAAGATTAATCAAAGGGTGATTAACCTGATGTTGTATTTTGGCACTGGCATACAGTTACTATCCAGAGTTCTGGCTGGCAAGTGACCTCTGGTATGGGCTGAGTAACTGACGAGCACCATGATCTCTGGTTTGACTACTCATATGTTAAGAAAAACTGAGGACTGCAGATGCTGGACAGTCAGAGTGGAAAAGTGTGGTGCCAGAAAAAAAGCACAGCATCTGAGGAGCAGGGAAATTGATGTTTCAGGCATAAGCCCTTCATCAGGAATGTAGGATGAGACATAAATAGGGGAGTTTTCAAGAAGGTAATCTGATGTGCGTAGGTGCAGTGATTCGCCTGGTGATGTGTGTGTGATTGTTTGGTTTAGCACAACAGGCAAGGATCAGACCATGAGGTATAGTGTTTAGTGTGCTTTTTTTTGAGTTGTGGATCCTGGAATCTTGCTCACTTGCTGCCCTGCTAACCCTGTAATAATGACCATGACAGCAGAGAAAGAATTAGACTGGAGCCTGAGGGATCTCTCACCTAATTTTTGACAGAGAGAAATAAAGAAGTTAATTGATCTAATAATGGAAGAAAATTGGAATCCCGCAGACATGCAAAAAGAGCAGTGGGATAAAGAAAAGAAAAGTATGGAAGAGAAGGCCTTAATATGCTCTCCGAACTCACATCAAATGCAAGTGAAATTCTTCGGGCAGCAGGTATTTGTCACAGCTGAGATTTATTGAAGTAAACTTCTTGTAAATGGCTGTTAGTTTTGGAATGTGAAGCTGAAGTCTATTGACAAGTCTTAGAGAGGGATTGAGAAAGAGAGAGAAGAGAGAGACAGAGAGTGACCAGCTTTTCTGTTTAACCAAGGTAAAAACTCTTTCCTATCAGGATGCAAATGTGAGTGACTGCAGACCCTCAGCTAAGTGTTCACCCTTAGAGGTCTGGCTTGGATGCATCTTCTTTTGTTGGTTGTTAAGTGTTGTATTGTATAATTTCTGTATTTTTTTTTCCCAGGCCTTGGGATTTGGGAACACTTTAAGTTTAGTTTGTATTTTGGGATTGTATGGTGACTTGAAAATGTCCTGTATAGAACATGCATGATTAATGCAATGTTCCTTTTAAGGAACACTTTGTGACTGTAAAGTGTTACCAAGTCAAAAACATGCATATTTACTTTAAAATAGAAAGTGGTATTCTGAATTTTAACGTAAAGTTAAAGCGCAGACTCAGCTGCCCGAATGAGACTTTTCTAAAATACATAGAGAGAGCAACATGGTGGAGAAGCCAAAGGAAAACCATGGAACTGAGGAGTATAAGGTTGCAGTCAGTCTGACGGATTGAAGTGTGTTTATTTTAATGCAAGAAATGTCAGGAATAAGGTTGATAAACGTGGAGCATGGATCAGTATTGGAACTATGATGCTGTGGCCATTGCAGAGACTTGGATATCACAGGGGCAGGAATGGTTGTTGGATGATCCAGAGTTTAGATGTTTCAAGAGGAAGAGGTAAAAGAAGTGGGGGAGTGACTTTGCTAATCAGGAATAGTCTAACAGCTGCAGAAAGGGAAGTTGTTGAGGTCAGTTTGTCTATAGAGTCAGCATGAGTGAAAGGCAGTAACAGAAAAGGAGCAGTCACTTTATTGGGAGTTTTCTATGGACCACCCCCAATAGCAACAAATGAGGAGCAGATTGGGAGGCAGATTTTAAAAAGATTAAGAGGTAACAGGGTTATTGTCATAGGTGACTTCAACTTCTCTAATATTGATTGGAACCTCCTTACTGCAGTAGGTTGTATGGAGCAGACTTTGTCAGGTGTGTCCAGGAAGGATTCCTGACTGAACATGTAGATAAGCCGACTAGAGGGGAATCCATATTGGATTTGGTGCTTGGCAACGAACCAGGTCAAGTGTCAGATCTCTCAGTGGGTGAGCATTTAGGTGATAGTGATCAACAACTCCCTAACCTTTACTATAATCATGTACAAGGATAAGAACAGACGGTATGCGAAAGTATTTAATTGGTGGAGAGGGAATTACAATGCAACTAGGCAGGAACTGTGGAGCATAAGTTGGGATCAGATATTCTCAGAGAAATGCACAACATTAGGGAGCACTTGCTGCAAGTGCTAGATAGGGTTGTCCCATCTAGGAAGGAATGAAAGGGCGATGACATGAGATGTGGAATATCTAGTCAAGAAGAAGAAGGAAGCTTACTTAAGGTTGAGGAAGCAAGGATCAGACAGGGGTCTAGAGGGTTACAAGGTAACCAGGAAGGAACTGAAGATTGGACTTAGAAGAGCTAGAAAGGGACATGGAAAAGCTTTAGCAGATAGGATTAAGGAAAACACCAAGATGTTCTACATTTCTGTTATGAGCAAGAGGATGGCCAGAGTCAGGGTAGGGCCAATCAGAGATAGTGGACAGAAGTTATGCCCAGAGTCAGAGGAGCTAAGGGGGTTCTTAATGAAGACTTTGTTTCAATATTCACTCGTGAGAGGGACTTTGTCGTTTGTGAGGACAGCATGAAACAGGCTGATACGCTTAAATAGTTTGATGTTTAGAAGGTGAATGTGCTGGAAATTTTGAAAAACTTGAGGATTGGTAGGTCCCCTGGGCCAGACAGGATATACCTGAGGTTACTACAGGAAGCAAGGGAAGAAATTGCTGCACTTTTGGCGATGCTCTTTGCATCCTCACTGTCCACTGGACTAGTACCAGATGATTGGAGGGTGGAAAATGTGATTCCCTTGTTCAAGAAAGGGAATGGGGATAACTCTGGGAATTACAGACCAGTCAGTCTTATGTTGGTGGTGGGCAAAGTATTGGAGAGGATTCTGAGAGACAAGGTTTATGATTATTTGAAAAAGCGTAGCTTGATTCAAGATAGTCAGCATGGCTTTGTGAGGGGCATGTCAAGCCTCAAAAGCCTCACAGAATTCTTTGAGAATGTGACAAACATATTGATTATGGTAGAGCAGTGGATGTGGTGTTCATGGATTTTAGCAAGGCATTTGATATGGTAGGCTCATTCAGGAATTAAAGAGGCATGGGATACAGGGATATTTAGCTGCCTGGACACAGAATTGACTGACCCATAGAAAACAGAGGATGGTAGTAGATGGAAATTGTTCAGCCTGGAGCTCGGTGACCAGCGGTGTTCAACAGGGATCTGTTCTGGGATCTCTGCTTTTTGTGATTTTTATAAATGACTTTGATGAGGGATAGAAGTGTGGATTAGTAAGTTTGCCGATGACACGAAGGTTGTGGAGTTGTGGACAGTGTGGAGGGCTGTGTAGGTTGCAGTGGCGTATTGACAGGATGCAGAGCAGGGCAGATAAGTGGCAGATGGAGTTCAAACTGGAAAAGTGTGAAGTGATTTATTTTGGAAGGTTGAATTTGAATGCAGATTACAGGGCTAAAAGCAGGATTCTTGGCAGTGTGGAGGAACCTTGCTTCCTGTAGTAATCTTGGGTATATCCTATCTGCCCAGGAGACTTACCAATCCCCATGTTTTACAAAATTTCCAGCACATCTTTCTTCTAAATATCAAACTGTTTGAGCATATCAGCCTGTTTCACGCTGAGTTCACAAATGACAAGGTCTCTCTCACTAGTGAATACTGAAACAAAGTATTCATTAAGAACCCCCTTTACCACCTCTGACTCGAGGCACAATTCCACACACATATATCCCTCAAAGTTGCCATCCAAATTGATAGGGTTGTCAGAAAGGTGTATGGTGTTTTGGCTTTCATTATTAGGAGGATTGAGCCAAGAGGTTACATTGCTGCTGTGTAAAGCCCTGGTTCAACCACACTTGGATTATTATGTTCAGTTCTGGTCGCCTCATTATAGGAAGGATGTGGAAGCTTTAGAGAGGGAACAGAGGAGATTTACCAGGATGCTGCCTGGATTGGAGGCATACCTTGTCAAGAAAAGTGGATGGAGCTAATGCTTTTCTCATTGGAGCGATAGAGGTGTATAAGATGATGACAGGCATAAATCAAGTGAATAGCCAGAGACTTTTCTTTTTCTTTATTCATTCATGGGATGATGGCATCACAGGCTGGGCCAACATTAATTGCCCAACCCTACATGCCCAGAGTGTAGTTAAGAGTCAACCTCATTGCTGTGGGTCTGGAATCACATGTAGGCCAGAACAGGTAAAGATGATATTAGTGAACTAGATGGGCTTTTCCTAACAATTGACAATGCATTCATGGTCATCATTAAACTCTTAATTCCAACTTTTGTTGAATTCAAATTCCACCTTCGGCCATGGCAGGCTTACGAACCCAGATCCCCAGAACATGACCTGGGTCTCTGGATTAACAGTCGAGTGATAATGCCACTAAGCCATCGCCTCCCCCTTCCCAGGGTGGAAATGGCTATCATGAGGGGGCACAATTGTAAGGTGATTGGAGGAAGGTTTTGGGGAGATGTCAGAGGTAGGTTCTTTACACAGAGAGTGGTGGGTGCGTGGAATGCATTGGCCAGCAAGTGGTAATGGAGTCAGGTACATCAGGAAAATGTAAGTGGCTTTTGGATAGGCACATGGATGATATTAAAGTGTAGAATATGTAGGTTAGTTTGATCTTAGAGTTGGATAAAAGGTTGACACAGCATCGAGGGCAAAGGAGGTTTTGCTGTGCTATGTTGTTCTGTGTTCTGCATTCAATGTTTCATGTTCTGTGTACTAATGGAGACAGAGAACTGGAGAAACAGGTTGCTGCCCCAAAGTGTGAAGAAAGAGTTCCAGATAGTGTGGATTTTGAAATACCTCAAAATACGTTAAATAATGAGGAAGTCCTTGAGGAAGGGGTTAGGACAGCAAGCTATCTGTCTCAGGAGTAAAGAACAGAGTTGAAAAGGTTATTGCTACAGTAGGAAGACATCTGATGAGGAGGACTAATACTATTGTACATGAGGTGGAAGTAGGGAATGCTGTTCTGATAAAGCAATTTCCCTAAAGACTTAATCCCTTCAAAGCCACACAGGTCTAGAAGGAAGTGGATGTGATGCTCAACAAAGACATAATCAAACTGAGTCAGAGGGAGTGGAGTTTGCCAGTCGTGTTAGTTCCCAAACCTGACGGGATTCAACTGTTTTGTGTGGACTATCGGAAGGTCAACGCTATAAATACGGGTAGCACAGTGGCTCAGTGGTTAGCACTGCTGCCTCACAGTGCCAGGGACCTGGGTTCAATTCCCACCTTGGGTGACTGTCTATGTGGAGTTTGCACTTTCTCCCTGTGTCTGTGTGGGTTTCCTCCCACAATCCGAAGACGTGCAGATCGGGTGAATAGGTCATATTAAATTGCCCATAGTTTTAGGTGCATTAGTCAGGGGTATATATCGGGTAGGGGAATGGGTCTGGCTGGGTTACTCTTCAGAAGGTCAATGTGGACTTGTTGGGTCAAAAGTCTTGATTCCATACTGTAGTGAATCTAAGCGAACTCCTATCCAATACCAAGGTTTGAGGACTTATAGAGAAAGTTGGACCAGTCATTTCCGTCACACAGTTGGACTTAGTGCATGAACGTTTGAGAGGAGAAAGCAGAAGACAACAGCTTTGCTTCACTTGGAGGTCGCCACTGATGATGTTACCTAGCCAGGTAATGAAACGTCTGGATATCAAACCTACAGCTCAGCGAGGAAACCTACACCCTAAACCTCAACCTGAGCTACAAACTTCACAAACCTTGCAAAAACCTATGGGTGCAATACGCTACAACTTGCCCGAAGATGAGAAAGGAATGCCATCCGAGAGAGTTCCACCTGCGAACAACTGTACTTCCTGCATGAATGTTTGAGAATAGAAAGCAGGAGACAATAGCTTCGCTTCACTTGGAGGTCGCCACTGATGATGTTACCTAGCCAGGTAGTGAAACGTCTGGATATCAAACCTACAGCTCAGCGAGCAAACCTACACCCTAAACCTCAACCTGAGCTACAAACCTTCACAAACCTTGCAAAAATTGGACTTACTGCGTTATTATCAGCAGGTACCTTTATCAGAGAAAGTGAAAGAGGTTTCTGCGTTTGTAACCCCAAATGGACTATATCAATTCAAAGTGATGCCCTTTGGAATGAAGAATGTACCAACTGCATTCCAAAGATTCATAAACAGATTTGTGGCCAGATTAACAAATTGTGCAGTTTATTTGGATGATGTAGTGTTCTTTAGCGAGTCATGGGAAGATCACATGGTACAGTTGGCCAAGCTCTTTGAACAATTACAGAAGGAAAACTGGTAATAAACTTAAAGAAAACTGAATTTGCAAAGGCAGAGGTGATGTTCTTGGGGCATAACATCGCACAAGGAAGAATGGACCCAAGGAACGTGAGACAAACACCTTCAAGGAATTTCCTTGACCATCCTTGAAGAAAGGGATACTTTGATTTTTGGAACTAATCTGAATCTTCCGGAAGTTTGTTCCAAACTTCAACAGCATGGTGGCATCGCTAACAAATTTATTAGAAAAGAACACAAAATTTCAGTGGACAGAACAATGAAAGGACCCATTTGAGAATTTAAAAGTATATCAACCACCACACTAGTTTTATCTACACCAATTTTTTGAAACCCTTCAAAGTTGCAATTGAGGTGAGCAATGTAGGAGTTGGAGCTGCATTGATGCAGGGAGATGATGGTGGAATTGAATGGCCAATTGGCTACTTATTGAAAAAGCTCAATATCCACCAGAGAAAATACTTTACTATCGAAAAAGAGTAATTGACTTTGGTACTGGCCCTACAAACATGTTAATGTTTATGCGACAAAGAATGTGGAGAAAGTGAGGACTGCAGATGCTGGAGGTCAGAGCTGAAAAATGTGTTGCTGGAAAAGTGCAGCAGGTCAGGCAGCATCAAAGGAGCAGGAGAATGGACATTTCGGGCATAAGCCCTTCTTCAGGAATGATTCCTGAAGAAGGGCTTATGCTCGAAATATCCATTCTCCTGCTCCTTTGATGCTGCCTGACCTGCTGCACTTTTCCAGCAACACATTTTTCAGCGATGAACAATGTGTCAGAGACAGTTGTGTACACAGACCACAACCCTCTTACATTTTTGGAGAGATTTAAAGACAAAACTATGACACTGTTTCATTGGAGTCTTATGTAACAGGGTTTTAATTTAGAAAATGTATGTGTTGCTAGTCGTAAGAATGTGATAGCAGATGCGTTATCGCAAATTTAAAAGAAACAAATGTAGGTAAGATTGGACCATATCGATTCCAATGTTATACATGTGTGCAGAATTAATATAAAAGGTATTACTTAGATTAATAACATACATGTTTCATAGTAATGCCATTAACAATTTTTAGAAATTAAGCCATCTTTTCACTATGATGGTTCATTTTCTTTAGTTACAAAGTCAAAAGTACATATGTTCACTTTAAAATAGAAAATCTTTCCTGAATTTTGAAGTAAACTTAAAGTGCAGGCTCAGCTGTCCAAAAGGAAAGTCTGGGAGATGAGCTGTTCCAAATTAGATATATGGAGCAAATGGCTGTTAAATGGATACTTGAGTTTTGGTTGTTGTTTTGACAACAAGTCGAATTTAACCAATCAGTTTAAATTATGCTCAGAATACTAAAACCCAATCAAGTTTGAATTTATTGTTTTGACAGCCAGAAACCAAAGTCTATGAATTTAATATATCATGGGGGTATAAAATGCGGGTAATTTGAAAATTGGTCAGAGAGCAATTGCAATTGATCAGCCAAACAATTCCTGTACAGCCAGAGAGCTATAACTGCCCATTTAACATCTTACTGTCAAAGAAATTAGAACTTACTCTCAATAAAAGGTGCCTTTTCATGTAAAACATTTTTTTAGATTAGATTAGATTCCCTACAGTGCGGAAACAGGCCCTTCGGCCGAACAAGTCGTAACCCAGCCAGACTCATTTCCCTCTGACTAATGCAACTAACACTATGGGGAATTTAGCATGGTCTGCACATCTTTTGGACTGTGGGAGGAAGCCGGTGAACCTGGAGGAAACCCACGCAGACACGGAAGAATGTGAAAACTCCACACAGACATGCTTGCAGTTAAAAAAGAAAGAAGATAACCCAGGGAGATAAATAGCCAAAAGATTAAAGACAGTGGAGAAGACAGAGACTGTAGGTTTTGAGATTAAGTTTATGTAATGCTTAATAAGCATGCTATTGGAACAGCATAACTTTTATAGCGTTGGGGTCAGATTGTAAGTAGTTAAGAAAAAGGGGGTTTGGATTTATTAATAGTTGTTGTTTAGTGTTCACTATTAGAATTAAGAAAATAAATTGTTATTTTTCTTTAAATATAGGAAGTTAGCAGTTCTCTGTTACTTATTTTTAAGAGATTATGAGACGAGGCGAGTTTTTCTGGGTGTTTGGTTTAATTAACTGAGGGGTTCAACCTCCACTTTGTACAAAAGGAAAAATCATCATGAAATTTTGACTTAAAAATTCATTCATAAAACTTGGTAAAAAAGGTACCTCTTAGAATTGGCTACAGTTAATTAAAACTAATTGAAGAAGGAAAAATAAAGCTAACAGATATAACTTATTTGCTCTTTCCACAAGTTAATGTACCATTTGTGTTTGGATTAAAGAAAGAGGCCTGGGTAAATTTTAATTTTAGGAACTTTATGTTTAAATTATCAAGTTTAGAATTTCACCTTTTGGCCAGTGTGAACTTCCAAATACCTTTTTAATACGTGAGTGGATTTTTAATTCCAGATGACAAGATTTGCTCATCATAAGACAAAGTGTAACTTTACAAATTCTCTTTAATAAAATTACCTGATGAAATGTTCTAAAACCTGAGAAAACTGATATTGAACAATTTTATAAAAGAAGCCATGTTGACTATCCCTGATCAGTCCTTGCCTTTCCAAATACATGTACATCCTGTCCCTCAGGATTCCCTCCAACAACTTGCCCACCACCGATGTCAGGCTCACTGGTCTATCGTTCCCTGGCTTGTCCTTACCACCCTTCTTAAACAGTGGCACCACGTTAGCCAACCTCCAGTCTTCCAGCACCTCACCTGTGACCATCGATGGTACAAATATCTCAGCAAGAGGCCCAGCAATCACTTCTCTAGCTTCCCACAGAGTTCTAGGGTACAAAGAGGTAGGCTTTTCCTTAAATAATTATAACACATTTATTTCTGTACAGAAGGATGAGAGGCTGTTTACGTAATTATATTCAGGGGTTTTCACCCTCCCCATTTAAACCAGCAGTAAACCACTACTAATAAACACATTTTACTTGAAGTGGAATGCATGGATACTGTTTTGTTTTTCAGAGAATTGAAAATACTGAAAGCTTTCACCAATGCCTGTGAACTTCTGAACCCATCTGCAGACTTTCACCCTCGCAACACAATTGATGGATGAGGCATCCTCAACCCATCAAGCCATTCATTAACAATGCATCTTAGCATTAGAGAGCTGTTGTGAAAATATTAAATGTATTGAGTATCTGGAATTTCAAAGCCATTAAGCCTGGTTACACTTAAGCATATCGTGATGAAATATTATATTAAGACCCACCTGGCCTGTCATTTAAAGAGAATAGTTATCTGAAAATTTAAAATGATTCCAGAAAATAATAAAGTGCATGCACACAGTCTCAGTGATTCCAATCCATTAAAAAATTGTTAGTGAACAGAATGTTGAATTTGGATAAATTTATATAGAGATATACCAAATATTGGGAATGAGTTATCAAATGACTTTTTTAAAAAAAAGGGTCATCTTAAAGAAAGAATGGACAAAATATGTTTTTTTCCCTGACTCAAACAGAAGGATGACTTCTGTCTGACTTCTGTTTTAAGATATATAAGCATATATTCAATGCACTACAAATCTCTCTAGAGCTCCAGAATTAGATATGATGGTAATAGTTAAATTACAAAGGTGGATGAAAGTAATTAAGGATGGAGACTGGTGGCAGAAGACAAAACAAAATTAGAATAATGAGTTGAAATAGCATTTGAGGTTAAAATGCATTTTAGTCAAAAAGATGTTTAAATTAGAGCATGAAATTGATAGCTTTCCTTTGGTGATGTTTGTGACCTTATTCTCCCTTTAAAGAGGACTGAACTTGATAATCGAGCCAGTACCTGAGGCATCAGGACCATACGTGGAGAGATAAATAGATCATTGATCTTTTGATAAGGTCATCTGGAGTCAAAAATGCCTCGTTCTTGTGACATGTTCTTAGGATACTGATGTAAGTGTGCAAAAGTGATTGTTACCTCAGTGACAACAAACATGAGGGAATGCATAATAAATAAATTCACTGAAGAACGGGTCTCAGACATGTACACCTACTTTATGCAAGCATTAATGTGGCCTTGAAGAGCAGAAAAACAGAGATACTGAATTTTAAAACAATGAAATTGATATTAGTGAAAGGCTTGTAAAAAGAATTACAATCAAAATAAAAAAGCATTTATTGGAGACAAAAATTAAATTAAGATTAAGATGGCCACAGAACCTAATTGGGTGGGGGGGTGCTACTCCCGACCTATAAACATATGCGGGAAGTTAAAGTAGAACAACCGTCAGACCTGATGATGAGGGAACGGAATGAGCATAAGTGTGTGAGTGTGTGATGAGACAGTAGAGGAGCCATTTGAAGGAGACAGAGTGGCTTAGAGTCCATCTCCAGTGTTATTTATAGTTGATTAAGGAATATTAGAGGGGAGCACATAAACTTCATGAGTGGTGGTAGTTGTAGAGAGATACTTAATAGCAGGAGAGCATATTCCTGGGAAATATTCAGCTCAAGTAGCAGAATTATGTAAAACCAAGCTGTCAGTGATAAAGAAAGTATCTGATTAAATTGGAACTTCACTAACTGGGAACTTTTAAAAAGTAAATAGTGGATGTGGTTCAAAAAGGGGGAGGTAAAGACTTACAGGTGGATATTTGACAACTTGACCAAAGGGACAAATTAGGAAGTGAGAAGGCTCGCCAACAAGGTTTAGTGCCAGTATTACCATATGTTCTCCCCCTGCTTTGACCATACCACATGGTCTTCCCTCTCCTGCAACCAAAAGAGAATTAAAATACCCAGTCATAAAAGAGGGAAGGCTTTATACCTGAAACATCGATTCTCCTGCTCCTCAGATGCTGCCTGACCTGCTGTGCTTTTCCAGCACCATACTCTCAACTCTGATCTCCAGCATCTGCAGTCCTCACTTTCTCCTAATATGTGTTAAGATAATCAATCACTTGATTGACAGAGAGCAAAAGGATTACACATGCAGATTCTGAATGGTGGGCCAGGTAAGACATAACCTTGTCCAGATCCTAATCAGGAGAGGTACCTGATCAGATTGGTGGTACATAGCTGGTGCAATTAATCCAATCTAAGAGGATACTAGACCACTGTAAGTTCTAACGAGCATTTATAAATGTGGATTTAATAGCATGAAAGGGCACATTTAGAAATCACATATGCCCCACCTCTAACACATCACTCAATTAGGATAAAAAGGGAACAGTATTATGTGTGAACCATAGGGATATCATAAATTATATTGCCTCGTTACAAACACCGGTTATTTGTCAAGCTCAAATGAGGCACCTCAAACAATGAGAACTGGAAATGCTACCCACTCTACAATTACCTCATAAATTATAAGGAAATAAAATCCCCTATTCTACATTTAAGTGAACAGCTCAGGGAAATTTGGCAGAGGATGGGTCAAACTTCACCAGCAGTCATGAAAGAATCCAAATATTCATGAAGAGAATATAGACATTGGAGTGTCAGTGTCAATTACAAATTGAGACCAACCACTCACAAAATATGAAATTTGGATTCAAGGAATAGGTGGCAAGAAAATAGAAGCATATAAAAGTCAGATTCAACTATGAGAGACAGATGGAATTATGATTCCAACACATTTTTGGGTATGTAAAAATTCAGAGAGCATGGTATTGGGAATAGATGTGCTCATTGAATAGAAAGATTAATAGACAACAAAGGGAAGTGAATAATATGGACAACTAATGGGCAAAAGCAAAACTTAGGAAGCAATCATAGTCTAGTTAGGAATATTGCAGTGATAGGGAAAATTACCAACTATGAATGAATTTCAGTCAATTTGTTCCACAATCAGAAAGATGTGAACTAAGGATAAACAGGATTGCAGGTTGATAGATACTAAACTCATCCATGTAGCGGGTCCATGTCACATACCACACAACAGTATCCCATCAAACCTGAAGCTGCAAAGGTAGTTTAGAAATCATAGCAGTGCTTGTGCTTCATGTGGTCTCAAGCACCACTGTACCCACCACTAATTTACTGAGCTGGCCAGTTAAGAACTGAAAATGTGTTGCTGGAAAAGCGCAGCAGGTCAGGCAGCATCCAAGGAGCAGGTGAATCGACATTTCGGGCATGTCGATTCTTCAGGAATCCCTTCTTCGGGCTCATGTCCGAAACGTCGATTCTCCTGCTCCTTGGATGCTGCCTGACCTGCTGCGCTTTTCCAGCAACACATTTTCAGCTCTGATCTCCAGCATCTGCAGTCCTCACTTTCTCCTGGCCAGTTAAGAAGTCAGATGGATCATCGCGGTTGGCAATTGATTATACTGAATTATACAAAGTAATCCCAAAGGAGTATGGGACAATAAACTGACAGCAGAGTTCAGTTTAAGAACCTTTTGTTGGCAGCCCTTACTGACAGGGGGGATTATTAGGGCTGCCCATGTTGAGCAGCACAAAATGGCCAAGGGCTACTCACAGATAATATAGAACATAGCTGATAGTAGTTAGAGACCTTGGGAAAATATTTGATAAGTGTAGTCTTCACAAGAAGAACATTAGTAGGTCTGTGGACCAAACGTAACATCCAAAGATATGCAGGTCAGGTGAATTGGCCAAGCTAAATTGCTCATAATGCTAGGTGCATTAGTCGGGCATAAATGTAGGGTAGGGGAATGAGTCTGGATGGGCTACTCTTTGGAGGGTCGATATGGACTTATTGGGCCGAAGGGCCTGTTTCCATACTGTAGGAAATCTAATATAATCTAATCTAAACAGAGACAGAATACGCAGCTGCAGTTGTTTGTGCGTAAGAATCGATAAGAAAATTTCACACTGCATTTAATTAGTGAATCTCTCTTGAAGCATTTAATCAACCTGTTACAATATTAATAGTAGATTTTAGTTAATATCCTTCAAATAATCATAGATATAGATTCTGAAACTATTATAGGTTCACCAATACACAAAGAAAAAAATCACTAAAAGCATTAGGAAAAAAAGGTTCAAATAAAATTATGAAAGCAAACCATTGTCAGACAGTAAAAGCAGCTTCAATATCATTATAGACAGAAATAGATCAAAAGTACAGAAACTAGCTGATACTGGAACATGGGGTGAGTGAGCACATTATAAGACTCCAAGAAAAAAAGATAGGGGTGGCTAGGAAATACAGTAAGAAAGAAACTACTCACAACCTATTAGCTAAAGATTTTTAAACTTAAGTATAACCACACAACACTGTTGGAACTGACATTATAACAATTAGTAAAAATCAATATTCTATTGCATTTCCTGTAATGAGATGAATGAGGAATTTAAAAGATCTTAAAGTGATAGGCAAGTATCCAATTAATTGACAGTTAACACAATGCAGCTGGTAAATGCTTGGGAAGAAATGTACTTGAATACCGTGTCCATTGTGAAAAGCCCAACAAAGGAGATAAGAGAGTCGGGGAAACATCATGAGATCAATGAGGATTGGGGGTTGACCACAAACCTGTGCATCTCTCGCTGTGTAGTCATATGATTAGCTTAATTGAAATTGTGCTTAATTAATTAACGATATGATTGGTTTGTAAATGTTAAAGGAGTGGGATGAAACAAATTAGATTAGATTAGTAGGAAATCTAATCTAATCTAAATGTATAAAAATGTATGTTTCCCCCATCTTGGTGAAGACCTCTCTGGATTTTCAGAGGGTTTCTTCCCACCGGTGTAATTTCAATAAACTCTGATGCTGGAATTGAATTCCTGGGTGTCAGAGTCAATTATTTGTTCATTTCACCCCAACAATGTTTTGAACTTCCAGAAAGCATTTGATACAGTGCCCACATAGTAGGTTGGTGAGCAAATTAGAAATGTTTAGGACTGATGATACCTTCACAGCATGGATTAAAAGTTGGCTAAAGGATCAGAATCAGAGTCTAGTTATAGATGGACATTTTTCAGATTGTAGAGGAATTGGAAGTGATGTTCTACAGGGACCCTTGCTCTACATTTGCAGATGCAAAGCAAGGGAGAATATTGGATTGAGGGTAATGCTGAGTGACTTCGAAGGACTTTCACAATTTGGCCAAATGAGCAGATACCTGGCAGACAAATTTCAATGCACAAAAATGGGAGGTAATACATCTTGGTAGAAGAAACAATGTGGCTCAATGCTTTAACATTGAGAGAGTTCAGCAGGACCTCAGTGTACGCATACATGATTCTCTGAAGGTGACCAGGCTAGTTAGAATGGATTTATAAATAGAGGCATAGAGTATAAAAGCAAGGGAGTGATGCTATACCTCTACAAATCATTAGTCAGACCACATTTGGAGCATTGTGTTCTGTTCTGGGTACCTTATCTCAGAAGGATGCGAAAGCCCTGGAAGAGTTCAAAGGAGATTTAATAAAATGATACCAAGAAGGATTTTTGATACAAGACATGATTAGAGAATTTGGGTTTATTTTACTTGGAATAAAGATTAAGAGGTTTCATTAGTGAGTTGTTCAAAATTATGAACAATTTGACAGAAGCAAAAAGATACTTAGTTTTCACTAAGTGGTATGTCAGCAACCAAGGGGGTCACAATTACAATGTCATCAGCAAGATAAGGGGCAGCACAGTGGCTCAATGGTTAGCACTGTTGCCTCACAGAACCAGGGTCGCAGGTTCGATTCCAGCCTTGGGCGACAGTCTATGTGGAGTTTGCACGTTCTCCCCATGTCTGCGTGGGTTTCCTCCGGGTGCTCCGGTTTCCTCCCACAAACCAAAGATGAGCAGGTCAGGTGAATTGGCCATGCTAAATTGGCCCATAGTGTTAGGTGCATTAGTCAGTGGGAAATGGGTCTACGTGGGTTACTCTTCAGAGGGTCAGTGTGGACTGGTTGGGCCAAAGGGCCTGTTTCCACTCTGTAGGGAATGTAATCATTATTAGATTGAGATGTGGAGAAACTACTATTCTCAGAAAATTGTTAGGATTTGGAATGCACTTCCTGGGAAAGCGGTGGAGGTGGATTCCACAGGAGATTTCAAGATATATGATATATATATTTGTAAATGTTGAGTTTAGATGGCTACAGAGATAGGCTGAAGAAAAGAACTGGCTGTATAGCTCTTTTGGGAGCTGAGGGAGACATGATGGATCAAATGGCTTCCTTCTGTACTGTAAAATTCTATGATTTTATAATTCTACATGAGTTGTTTGCTGTTATCAGTTGTGGCATAGATTATATGAGCAGGAGGGTCATGTTGAAGCTGTACAGAACTTTGAATTGGCCACATCTACAGTACTGTGTACAGTCCTCTTCACCGTAGGATGGACATGATTGTATTGTAGGGGATGCAAAGGAGATTCATCAGGGTGTTGCCTGGTTTAAAGCATTTCAGCTTTGAAGAGAAGCTGCATAAGCTTAGAGCAGAGAAAGCTGAGAGGGAACCTGAAAGAGGCATATAAGACTATGAGGGTAAATAGAAAGCAGCTGTTCTCATTGGTTGAAAGGTCAATACCAGGGGACATAATGCTGTCCACACCCAGTCCTACACCAGCACCAGTACATTATGATTGAGGAGGTGATGTTTCAAATTCAGATTCCAGACATTACAATAAGGACAAAATATCATCAGAATGGACAATGGTAGAGGTAAAAATGAGTTGGCAATTAATAGGCAGGAAGATCAGGAAATGCTGGTAATGCTCAGAGTAGATCACATTGCATTTCCTGAAGGAATAGACAATAGGGTTGGAGATAGTGGAACGGCTTGTGTAGATATAGGGGAGATGCCAGAGAATTAGAGAGTGGCAAGGACAGTGTGAGTTGCTACAGAATGAACTGTTTTAAGATTTGAGGTGCGTAAGGTTTTAGATATAATGCTCAGGGATAAATGCACAGGCACTTGAGTGGCTTGAGTTAATTGTTTAATTAAGGAGAGGCAGCATGGACCTGTCAAAAGCTCATCATGGTTAACTAATTGAGTTGAATTTTTTAATGAGGTACCAGGGGAGGTTGGTGGTGGGGGTGGGGGGG
>NC_057724.1:1402290-1411641 GCF_004010195.1 Chiloscyllium plagiosum
GTGTGGTGGGGGGGTGGTTGGGGGGGTGTGTGGTGGGGGGGTGGAAGGCAGTCTGGTTTCCCAGGTATTGGTTATTTCTTCCATAGGCATAAATAGTCTGTATCTGGGGATATAAATTAAGATCTCAAAATTTGCCAGTGATCTCGAGCTTCATTAATAAGTGATATTGACACAAAAGCAGGGAAGGGAGACTGAACATTTCAGAGATTTAGGCCAACATAGTGGCTCAGCACTGAGTACCGCTGTTTCACAGCTGCTGGGACCTGGGTCCAATTCCAACCTGGGATGACAGCCTGTGTGGAGTTTGCACATTCTCCCCATGTGTGCAAGGGTTTCCACTGATGTTCCGGGTTCCTGCCAAAGATGTGCAGGTTAGGTAAATTGGACATGTTAAATTGCCCATAGCGTTCAGGAATGTGTAGGATAGGTGGATTAGCCATGGGGAATGCAGGGTTATAGGCATAGGATTTGCGAGGGATGTTCTTCGGAGAGTTGGTGTGGATTTTTGGGGATGACTAGCCTGTTTCCAGACTGTAGGAATTCTATGATCAGGTTCAGCCACAACTTGAACGTTGGGTCCAGTTCTGGTCTTGACACTTTAGGAAGGATGTGACATTGAGAGGGTGCAGAGGAGATGTCCCAGCTTGTTCCCAGGATGAAGGATTTTAGTGATGGAAATGTGTTGCTGGAGAAGCGCAGCAGGTCAGGCAGGTCAAGCCTGATTTTAGTGACCAGGCTTGTTTGGAAAAGCTGGGGTTGTTTTTTGTGGAGTGAAGGAGATTGAGGGGAGATTTGATTGAGATAGAAAAGCTCAGGACAGGGAAAAGCTGCTTGCATTAGCTCTTGGTATAAGAAATAGTCTTTTAATGTAAACGATAGAAGGTGGGCAGGAGGCAGCAGAGAGTGGGGAGAGGCTGAGAGGAAGAGTTGCCCATCAAAACTGCACTGATGCACAATTTATGACATCACACATTCTTTGTATTACAGTCAGGAACTAACATTCCTCATGTACAACAAACATTAAGCAGGCCAACTATACATTCTGCAGATTTATTCCCATTCGTCAGAGCCAAGCATTCACTTTGTTTCCTGCCAATAATTCAAAGATGTTGATCGGATTTTTGTAGCGACCTCTCGGGTTCTCAGTGTTAGACCAAATATATCCTCATGGTAACGATTCTCATCCTAGAGGAAGAAACAAAGCAGCAGATCAGGAACACATTGTGTGGGGAGAGTGACAGAAGGAAGAATACAAATCAAACATTCTTTGAACAAGTAGCAGAAAGAACAAACTGCAGTGTGAAACAGGAAGCGTACAGACCACACAATAAATTCAGCAGATCTTTCAAAACTTTAAGATCATTGTCCCACAGCCGTATGAATGCTCTCCCCTTTCAGTGTCTCTACTCAACCATTTAACCCTGATCACACCCCCATGGAAACTCTCCCTTATCACTGACAATACCCACTCATTTAATGCCCCTGCCCAGCCGCGCTCCAGATCTGCATACATTCTCCCCTGTCACTGACTCCATCACCCATTACCTCTTGAGAAAAAGATCAATTTAAATACTGATGGATCACAAAACAAAATTCAGTAATGTAATGGAATATTTCTCACTCTCTGGCGGAGGAGAACAAGGACTTGACTGAATGTTGTCTCTGCTCCCTCTCACAGAGAATGTGAATCAGCCTCTGGGTAAACTGCAGTTAATTGTTCAAAATACATCTTCCTCATCTTCCTGCAAAGCCGAAGTGAGTCCTCTTTCTATGCAATCATGAGAGCAGACCTTATTTGAACCATTCTCAGGGACAAATAGGTTTCATATCAAAATGTAAACATTAATCCCCAAACAGTCAGAAAGCATTTGATTGAAAGATACACAGGCAAATTTCAGAGAAGTGTAAATATAATTAGACATTAGTAGTAGTAGATTTCAGCTTCACAATTACTAACTGTGCAGAAAAATTGTGAAAGGCTTTGAACGGGTGGAATTCTTACAATGTATCCAGGAGAGCTTTTTAAGCCAGCACATAAAACGTTAAAAAGGAGAAAAACTGATAACAACTTTTACAGAACAAAACTGGGGAAGTGGTAGATGTGTCAATGGGGAAGCATTTCAGCGATAGTGATGATTGTTAAAACATGGGGTAAACCCTTCTGCAAATTTAGATCAGACACAGAAAAGCTCACCTCAACTCATAATCTGTAAAAGTATGAGTGACAAAGAGTTACCAAATTCCACTATTTAAAGAAAAAATTAACAACTTTTCAGGGCAGCATGGTGTCTCAGTGGTTAGCACTGCTGCCTCACAGCACCAGGGACCAAGGTTTGATTCCAGCCTCAGGTGACTGTCTGTGTGGAGTTTGCACATTCTCCCCGTGTCTGCGTGGGTTTTCTCTGGGTGCTCTGGTTTCTTCCCACAATCTAAAAATGTGCAGGCCAGGTTAAATGACCATGCTGAATTGCCCATAGAATTAGATGTAATTGTCAGGGGTAAATACAGGTTGGGGAAAGGGTCTGGGTGAGTTACTCTTTGGAGGGTCGGTGTGTATTTGTTAGGCCAAAGAGCTTTTTTCCTTACTGTAGGGAATCTAATCTTTAATTCCAAGTAGAAAAAAAATTAAACAACTACCTACACTGTAAACTTTCTTAGCCTGATCAATTTATCTACCTCCTACTCTCCAACAATATATTGATTCAAAAAAACCCCAATTAAGTTTTACAAAAAATTCAAATTTCAAAACCAGCCAGCTGTCGCTTTTCACTTGGTATCTTCCTCTGTATTTTCCAGGGTCTTTTCTTCAGTCTTCTGCTTCACAGATTTCATATGAAAAGGTACCTTTCAGAGAGCAATTCTGCGAGCACAGTCCATTGGTGCTCTTTGCAGCTCTAGCTAACTGTTCAAAAAACCCATTTTTATACCCCAAAACATTGGATCATCTCATTGGTTTGATGGCATCAAAACAGAAACATTCAAATTCGATTGGATTTTGGGATATTGGGGTATAATTTAAACTCTTTGGCTGAATTCGAATTTGTTGTGTAACATAGTAATGCAGCTCCATCTATTTGTTTCACAAGCAAATGTTACATTTGTAAATCTTTCAGCACACTCTGTTCCCTTCTAGGTCTATGCCAGTTTCCACTCCCTCTTAAAGGTACAGTTCACACCAACAGCTGCATAAAACTGTAGTTCAATAAGATATAAAGTAGTCATGGAAAAAGGACAAGGATGGACCACAAGTAAAGATTTTAAAATCAGGCTGATTTTAGCATTAGCAATCAGGACATAGTCAAAATAGACTGGGAGCAGCTAATTGTGGGAAATTCTCTGTCACATGAGCCATTCAAAAGACAGCAGGACCATCATGGTCCTGTAAAGATAGAGGGTTGAACCAACCAATTCTGAGAACCCTGGATGCCAATGGATGCACATGATTGGATAAGTACAAAAGTGAAAGTATATGGTAGATGGCAAATGCTCAAAAGAGCAGAGCCCTTCAGGTGTATAGGGTAGTATTTAAAAAAGAAATCAGGAGAGTGAAGACAGGACATGAAAAATCACTGTTGGGTAAACTAATGGGAAAACTAAAGGGGGTGGCACAGTGGCCCAGTGGTTAGCGCTGCTGTCTCACAGTGCCAGAGACCCGGGTTCAATTCCCGCCTCAGGCAACTGTCTGTGTGGAGTTTGCACATTCTCCCCGTGTTTGCGTGGATTTCCTCCGGGTGCTCTGGTTTCCTCCCACAGTCCAAAGATGTGCAGGTCAGGTGAATTGGCCATTACCCGGCACCAGGTTGACCTCCGGGGCAGGGAGGCACGGGCGCCAGTCGGCCGTTGGACAGTCCTTTTGGGTTAACCCGGCGCCAGGTTGACCTCCGGGGCAGGGAGGCACGGGCGCCAGTCGGCCGTTGGACAGTCCTTTTGGTTTAACCCGGCGCCAGGTTGACCTCCGGGGCAGGGAGGCACGGGCGCCAGTCGGCCATTGGACAGTCCTTTTGGGTTAGGACCAGTTCCAAAAACGCACATCCCAGATGGCCTCCTTCTTCAAGGACCGCAATTTCCCCCCCGACGTGATCGACGATGCCCTCCACTGCATCTCTTCCACTTCCCGATCCTCCGCCCTTGAACCCCGCCCCTCCAACCGCCACCAGGACAGAACCCCACTGGCCCTCACCTACCACCCCACCAATCTCCATGTACAGCCCATCATCCGCCGTCACTTCCGCCACCCCCAAACAGACCCCAGCACCAAGGATATATTTCCCTCCCCTCCCCTAACAGCATTCCGTAAAGACCACTCCCACCGTGACTCCCTCGACAGATCCACACCCCCCACCAACCCAACCTCCACTCCCGGCACCTTCCCTTGCAACCGCAGGAGGTGCAACACTTGCGCCCACACCTCCCCCCTCACTTCTCTCCAAGGCCCCAAGGGAAACTTCCATATCCGCCACAGATTCACCTGCACCTCCACCCACATCATCTACTGCATCCGCTGCAGCCGGTGTGACCTCCTCTATATTGGGGAGACAGGCCCCCTACTTGCGGAGCGATTCAGAGAGCACCTCTGGGCCACCCGGACGAACCAACCCAACCAACCTGTGGCACAGCATTTCAACTCCCCCTCCCACTCCACCGAGGATATGCAGGTCATTGGACTCATCCACCGCCAAACCACAACAACCCGACGGTCGGAGGAGGAACGTCTTATCTTCCGACTGGGAACCCTCCAACCACAGGGGATGAACTTGGACTTCACCAGTTTCTTCATCCCCCCACCTTGTCTCAGCCGGATCCCTCCAGCCCGGCACCGCCTTCCTGGCTTCTCCAGCAACACATTTCCATCTCTGATCTCCAGCATCTGCAGACCTCATTTTCTCTTCATGCTAAGTTACCTGTAGTGTTAGGTGAAGGGGCCAATTTTGGGTCTGGGTGGGTTGCTCTTTGGAGGGTCGGTGTGGACTTGTTGGGCCGAAGGGCCTGTTTCCACACTGTAAGTAATCTAATCTGGGGCAAAAGGATAACGAGGGAAAGATTGGGGCCCATTCAGAATCTAGGCAGCAAACTGTGAATTTTGAAGTCATAAGTAAGGTTTTAAAAGCCTATATTCAATACTGAGTAGATAGAAAAGGGTTTAATATTGGATAAGTTCCCAGGGTTAAATGAGATGTTTCCCAGGCTTTTGGGGGTTGCAGGGACAGATATCACAGGGGCTTGACATTAACTTTCAATCCTCTCTGGACACAG
Organism: Chiloscyllium plagiosum; assembly: GCF_004010195.1. Taxonomy (NCBI): domain Eukaryota; kingdom Metazoa; phylum Chordata; class Chondrichthyes; order Orectolobiformes; family Hemiscylliidae; genus Chiloscyllium; species Chiloscyllium plagiosum. The sequence goes on from NC_057724.1 coordinate 1,407,544, forward strand.
GAGAGGTGCCCAAAGGGTTGGAGGACTGTTAATGTGCTAACATTAATCAAGAAGAGTGGTAGGGATAATTAGTTAGTTGACAGGAAGCTAAGTGTAACCCCAGAAAGATATTGGACTGGGAGGTAACTTGCAGTCATCTTTTGACTGGATCAGTGTGAAGTACATCAGCCTTTGGGAATAAGGATGACTTGGGTGCAGGCAGCAGCTTTTTAAAGATCACAGAGAAAATGAAAATTGGAGATATTGATGAGAAAGTTCTGGGCCTCCAGTTGATAGGATGAGGAGCTGGCAGATGTAATTCAATGCAGAGAAATATGTGAAATTTGATTTGGGAAATATAACCTGGAAAGATAGAATCCTCTAAATGGAATGTGTTCAAACAGTGTCAATGAGCAGAACCAATTGACACCAATCCTGAGAGATAGCAGAATGAGCCAGGATGATACTTCAATGGAATATGGGCCTTTTCTTTTTACAAACAGGCTATAGAAACAGGGAGAACATGTTTGAACATTATCAATGATGAGTGAGGCCTTGCCTGGCATAAGATATCAAGGTGCTCAGAAGTTTCCAGAGGAGTTTTCCCAGGAGGTTGAGGGATAGCAATTACATGGGGAAGGTTATTAATTTAGGACACAGAAAAAGTTAAGAGGTCACTGACTGGAGATCATTAGAGTAGTGAGAGGTTTGATGGAGAGTGTGAGAGAGAGAGAGAAACACTTCCCAGTGGTGTGAGTGAGAAAGGTCATTAATTCAAAGTCACCAATCATGAGGCACCAATCAGTAGTAGACTCACCAACTTTAAGGCAGTTAAATGGTGATTGGATAAACATATGGATGATATTGGAGTAGTGTAGGTTAGATGGGCTTCGGATTGGTTTCACAGGTTGGCGCAACATCGAGGGCCAAAGGGCCTGTGCTGTGCTGTAACGTCTATGTTCTATGAAAACTGTCAGGATCTGGTACTCCTTCTGGGTCTGGCTGATTCTATCAATCATCTTAAAAAGAATCTGGAGGAAGTTAAAAGTCACACAACAGATATAGTTCAACAGGCTTATATGAAAGTACAAGCTTTTGGTGCACTGCTCCTTCGTCAGGTAGCTAGTGGGACAGGATTATAACCCTGATGAAGAAGGCTCACTCTAAAAGCTTGTACTTCCAAATAAAACTGTTAGACTATAACCTGGTATTGTGTGACTTTTAGCTTTGTTCACCCCAGTCCAACAGTGGAACCTTCACATCATGGCTACCATCAACACCATGAGCTGCCGGCTCAAAATGGAGAGGATCTCCAAGAAGATCACGAGTAAGTACACAGACATTAAGTTTCTGCAGAAATGTAAGAAAGCAGGAAAGATCCCAAAAGGACTATGGATCACAAACAAACTCTGTGTCTTATGATCCTCCCTCACTAGCTACCTGTTGAAGGAGCAGCACTCCAAATGCTTGTACTTCCAAATAAACCTGTTGGACAATAACCTGGTGTTGTGTGATTTTTAACTTTGTCTATCCCAGCCCAACGCCAGCACCTTCACATCAGAATTTGGAAAGAAATTGAGGCATGAAAGGTTTCATGGTATAATATTGGCAGCGATGTGGGATTTAACACACCTGCTGCTTAAATGGACCAGCACAGACACAAGGGGTGCGATGACATCTTTCACTGCAGTATGTTACTATAATTCTCCGATTAATTTGCTTCCTGAAAGAGATTCACAAATCTCCCTTTTTAAGGCATTAACTCAAAGGATCAAATTTGATTCTGATTCACACTCAATACTTGGTGATGCAAAATTTCCTCTAAATCTTAAATGCCACCTGGAAAGTGCCAACTTGATACTGCTCATCTGTTTACAATCCAAGTCCAAGCCCAAGATTGCTTCTTGTCATTGTCTGGAGTATCCTAACATTGGCACGTAGTCATTGTAAAGCTCTCTCACCTTCAGCTTTGTAAGATAGCTTGCTGCATCATTCAGACTCATCATCCCCACTGTTGCTATTATTTCTTGGACAGTTTTTGAAACATCTTGAGCCATTGTAACATCACCACAAACATACAGGTGTCCCTTCGAAGAGCTCAAAATTTGGAAGAGCTCATTGGGCAGCTGATTTCGAATGATATCCTGTACATACTCCTAGAGGATGACAAATCAATAAGATATCATAAAACTATCTAAAAGCATGACAAATCAAAAATCAGAAATTCAATAGGATAGTTTGGACATCAAGGAAAAACTCAAAGGACATCAAACGACATCAACACATTCACATTCTCCCAACACATACACTACTCTCCCCACACACTACACCCTCTCCGTACATAAACACCTTCCCCCAATATGTACACCCTCCACAGCCATGTACATTGTGATAATGCTACTCCTTTAACAAGGTACTTTGTTTTTTTCTCAGAGGGTTTGTAACCACAGACTCCGGGAGGTCTAGGTCTGAAGGGTTTTAGAGCCAATTTGATTATAGGTAACAGATACTGCCTCATGAAAAAGGCTTGCAAGTTAAGGACAAAACACTTTACAACGAAGATGGTGTGACCAGTTCTCCCAGCTCTGTTTTTCTCTCATTTGGTTTGGTTTTAGCATTTTGGGTGTTCACTGAAAGCAGTCAGCCAGTTTTGAAGCTGCTATGCCAGGAAACAGCTACATGGAAGAAGATGTTCCATGCTAAACTTCTCTGCCATCTCTCTCTCTCTCTCTCTTTCTCTCTCTCGTAAGACTCTGTGTTTGATTTTCCCTTTTCTTTTTGTTCTGCTAGGGCCTGTCATTCCTTTTCCCTTTCTCCACTTTTAATCATAATTCAAACAGTTTCATTTTTTTTACCCTTATCTTGTCTTGTATTTTGTCTCTAACTCAAGCTGCTTCATTTTCAATTGAACCTTAGCCATCTCTAATGATTCTGATGGCATTATTTCCTTACAGAAGGAGGCAGCTCCAACTCCACATTGTCTGCTAATTCCAGCAGTATGGCCTTAATTGCCTTTTGCAAAACCCACACAGTCACTTCTTCCACCCGCAGAAAGCTCTTGAAAAAGTCAATGCTATCCCAAGCACTGTTTAAATCAATCGAAAGCAAGACCCAAAACAAAAGATGCTAACACCTACCACTCGCAGCCTTTGAGTCCAACAACCCTAATCCCAATTTGGAACTATCGAACAAATCCACAAGGAGTCCATAATCTGTTCTGGACCAGGCCAGACCCCTTCAAAACATTTCAAGAAAGTAACTTTGCCATTTGTTTTAAGCAGGTATATAGTGGATAACCAGGAGTGATGCAGCCAGCACAACCACTTAGTTGTCTGCCTCTTTATCACATTCTTGCTATCATACTGTCTCTCTATCACAGGCACTCTCTCTTACTCGCTCTCACTCTATCGTAGTCACATATCCTCCACTCAGCCACTTTCTCTCTCCATCACAGACACTCTTTCTACTATGCTCTCTCTATCACACTATCACAGAGACACTCTCTATCAGACACATTTCCTCTCTATCATAGACAAACTCTCTCTGTTACAGACTCAGTCTCTATCTCAGACACTCTCTATCACAAACATATTATCACAGCCACTTCCCTACCATCCAATATTTTTCTCTCTCTATCACAGATTCTCTCTATGACACTCTGGCACACTCTCTTTAACATGGACACAGTCTCACTCTACCACAGACAAACTCTATCACAGGTGCACTCTCTCTCTCAGCGACATACACTCTCTATCCACTCTCTGTAATAGATACACTATTTCTCACTACATACTTTCTCTAACACAGACACACTCTCTCTATTACAGACACTCTTTTTCTCCACCATACTCTCTCAAAGAGTCACATGCACTCCCTCCATCAGCCAGTTATCTTAGAACATAGAACAATACATTACAGAACAGGCCCTTCGGCCCACGATGTTGTGCCGAAATTCTAACCTAGATTAAGTACCCATCCATGTACCTATCCAAATGCCGCTTAAAGGTCGCCAATGATTCCGACTCTACCACTCCCACGGGCAGCGCATTCCATGCCCCCACCACTCTCTGGGTAAAGAACCCACCCCTGACATCGCCCCTATACCTTCCACCCTTCACC
>NC_057724.1:1412745-1419301 GCF_004010195.1 Chiloscyllium plagiosum
CAAATGCCTTACTAGAATCCATGTACACTACATCCACTGCTCTTCCCTCATCCACATGCTTGGTCACCTCCTCGAAGAATTCAATATGACTTGTAAGGCAAGACCTACCCTTCACAATTCCCTGCTGGCTCTCCCTAATCAAGCATTGTCTTTCCAGATACTCATAAATCCTATCCCTCAGTACCCTTTCCATTACTTTGCCTACCACCCAAGGAGACTAACTGGCCTGTAATTCCCGGGGTTATCTCTATTCCCTTTTTTGAACAGGGGCACAACATTCGCTACTCTCCAGTCCCCTGGTACCACTCCCGTTGCCAGTGAAGACGAGAAGATCATTGCCAACGGTACTGCACTTTCCTCTCTTGCTTCCCACATAATCCTAGGATATATCCCGTCAGGCCCGGGGGACTTGTCTATCCTCAAGTTGTTCAAAATGTCCAACACATCTTCCTTCCTAACAGGTATCTCTTCTAGCTTACCAGTCCATTTCACACTCTCCTCTTCTACAATTCGGTCCCTCTCGTTCGTAAATACTGAAGAGAAGTACTTGTTCAAGACCTCTCCTATCTCTTCCGACTCAATACACAGTCTCCCACTATTGTCCTTGATCGGACCTACCCTCGTTCTCGTCATTCTCAGGTTTCTCACATATGCATAAAATGCCTTGGGGTTATCCTTGATCCTATCCGCCAACGATTTTTCATGCCCTCTCTTAGCTCTCCTACTCCCTTTCTTCAGGTCCCTTCTGGCTATCCTGTATCCCTCCACTGCTCTGTTTGAATCCTGTTTCCTCAACCTTATGTAAGCCTCCTTCTTCCTCTTTACCAGACATTCAACCTCTCTCGTCAACCAAGGCTCCTTCACACGACCATTTCTTTCCTGCCTGATAGGTACATACATATCATGGACACGTCGTATCTGCTCTTTGAAAAAGTTCCACATTTCCACCACATCCTTCCCTGACAGCCTATGCTCCCCAACGTATGTCCTCAAATCCTGCCTTACAGCATCGTAATTTCCCTTCCCCCAATTATAAAATCTACCTTGTTGTGCGCACCTATCTCTCCCCATAACCAAGGTGAAAGTCACAGAATTGTGGTCACCATCACCAAAATGTTCACCCACTAACAAGCCCACCACTTGTCCCGGTTCATTACCGAGTACCAAATCCAATATGCCCTCCCCTCTGGTTGGACAATCTACATACTGCGTTAGAAAAGCTTCCTGGACACACTGCACAAACACCGCCCCATCCAATCTACTTGATCTAAAGAGCTTCCAATCAATATTTGGGAAGTTGAAGTCGCCCATGACTACGACCCTGTGGCTTCTGCACCTTTCCAAAATCTGTTTCCCAATCTGTTCCTCCACATCTCTGCTGCTTGCCACAAGCTTCGTAGGTATTGGTGCACTATAGCAAGTGTTTTGGAAGGGGTTTTGGGAACCGATGTCAAGGCAAATCTGGTTCCCCTCCTCTTGGGTTCGCTGAACCTTCCCTCTTTGGACTTGCATAGGAATAAATTGTTTAGTATTCTTTCATTTTGTCCGAGGAAGAACATTCTGATGAACTGGGTTCCAGGAAACCTCCCAGGACTCTGATCCTGGTGTAGATTAGTTATGGAGCCTACTCCCCTGGACTTCCTTACGAGTATGGCCATCAGAAAAATGAACATTGTTATAGGACGTGATGGCCCAATTTCAACCATGTATGCATGGTTTTATTGGCTACATTGGTCAGGACATTTATGTAACAATGAGGGCTCTGAGAGGAAGAATTCTGAAAAAAATACGGGTATGGCAACACATGCTACCGGTGATGGGGAGCTTTGGTAGGATTGTGCAGGGTGTTGTAATTTCATGTAATTTAATTTAATTTGCCTTGGTTCAGCTCGGTTTAATCTATGTTTTGTTTTGATTTTGTTTTGATATCAGCCCATTGATTTTGTGCACACGGAAGATAAAGAGTCCATTCAGCCACTCATGCCTCTCACACAGCAACCAGAGTCGGTCATTTCACACCATGTGTCAATTATACAGAATTGGAGGGAATGAAGAGAATATAGAGAGGTGAGAATTCAAGCTTATCACCTTCACGATGGAATATAAAGTAGTGAGAAAACTGCTGGAATTTAAGAAAATTGTTAAAATCGATTATTCAGGAATTAATGAAAGGACATTTGCCGAGTCAAGCCACAATCTATCAGAATCAACATAATTTTACAAAGGATGAATCGTATTTTCATTATTTATTTAGAGAGTCCCCTATCACTAGCGCTCTCCTCCTCTCCCCCTTTCCCTTCTGAGTCTCAGTGCCACAGACCCCTTCACTGCAGCTTACACCTGCAACGCTGTCCCCCCCAACAGTTTCCAAAGCTGTATATTTATTTTTTAGGGGCACGTCCACAGGGGAACCCTGCACTGCCTGCTTCTTCCCCTTCCCACCTCTAACTGTTACCCAGCTACCTCTGTTCTCCGGCGTAACTATGTCCCTGTAGCTTCTATCTAGCACCCTCTCAGCCTCTGGAATGATCCTCAGTTCATCCAACTCCAGTTCCAGTTCCCTACGTCGTTCGGTGAGGATCAGGATCTGACTGCATTTCCTGCAGACGAAGTCGGCAGGAGTATCGGTGGTCACCCCTACCTCAAACATCCTGCAGGAGGAACATTTCACCGCCTGCGCTGCCATGACTGTACACTTTCTCCAAAAACAAGAACACTGAGTCAATAACACTGAGTCACTTACCTGGGGTCTAGAACACACCCACTCAAATACTAATCACTTACCTTCCCGCCCAGCTATGCGCTCCAACCTCACTTCTGCTGCTCCCACTCAAATATGTAATCTAAAAAAATCTTCTATCCAATCACTTTCTATCACAGACTCTCTATCACATTCTCTCTATCAGACAGACTTTCCCTCTATCACAGCCACTCTCTCTTTATCACAGACTGTCTCTCAATCGCAGACAAAATCTCTCTCTCACAGCCTTTCTATTAGTAGAGACACACAATCTCTAATTTCAGAGTCTCTCGATCTTGCTCTTCATTCACCTTTTTCCTGTCTGGATCCCGTGAATATGCAGTATAAATTTCTTTGAAAACTCCTTTGTTCTTCGCCTCCATCATTTCCTCTTTATAAAGATGATCCATTTGCGAGTAACGACACCCGAAGATCAAGCTCATCTCACATTGTTTCAAACCTGCTTCAGAGACAGGATAGGTCAGAGTAACAGTGAGAGACGGCTGACACGGGGCATGTCAGAGACAGTGTGTTAGAGTATCAGAGAGAAGGAAAGATTGTGGAGGAATCTGGGAGGGAGAGAGGAGAGAAAGGAAGAATGTGTGGGAGCAAGAGAAAAAGAGGTTATGGAAAGTACTTGATAGGTATGTACCTGTCAGGCAGAGAGGAAGTGGTTGAGCAATCGAACTCTGGTTTCCTAAAGAGGAAGAAGGAGGCTTGTGTATAGGTGAGACATGAAGGCTCAGTTAGGGTACTTGAGAGTTAAAAGTTAACCAGGAAAGACCTAACGAGAGAGCTAAGAAGAGCAAGGAGAGGACATGAGAAGTCGTTGGCAGATAGGATCAAGGTAAACCCTAAAGCTTTTTATAGATGTGTCAGGAATAAAAAAATTACTCGAGTAAGATTAGGGCCAGTCAAGGACAGTACTGGGAACTTGTGCATGGAGTCCGAAGAGATAGGAGAGGTTTCACAGGTCAGCGCAACATCGAGGGCTGAAGGGTACTGGTGTGTGTGTGTGTGTGAGGAGAAAACTAAGGAATGTTCAGAGATTGAAGGATAGTCGAGGGGTAGGCTGACAAGGAGGGGAATGAGGGTGAGAAAGGGAGTCTGACAGGATCAAGACTTGAAATAGAATGTTGAGACTAGCAGCACCAACCTTGGTTTTCAATCTCATACAATCTCTGTTGCCAGAAACTTCTGTAAGGGGCAATTCCAGTGCCAGGGCCAACAAGCAAACACGGGGTAGAGGAATCAGACGGGAGGTGGAACAGTGGAGCCCTGGAAATAAGATAAAGCTCAGTGTAACTGGAGATGCTCCCAGTGACTGCTGTGACGTTCTCTCCCTCTCAGAATTGTAGGTTAGGGTTTGTGGAACATAATCTTAGTAATCTCACCACCCCCCCCCCCCAACAGGTAAAATCAGCATACACTGATTATTTCAAGAAATGTGACAGAATTACTCTGTTCCGACTGCAAAGATTCAGAGATGAGAGTTACAGTTGCTCCCTGTCTACCACTCACTGAAAACAGGACAGTGCACTGACTGCTGCTTATTATCATATCCCCTCCAGGGTTCAGTGTCTGGGCAGAGAGACGGACAGAAGGATTCACTGCAAAGAATCTCACGTTGTTCAAACTCCTACCTTCTGATGAAACAGGGAACACTGTCACCAATTTCGATGCAATTTAACCATGAGGAACACACTCCATGTCGCTCTGGACCTTGGTCATCTGAAAAAGTTCCAACAAAGTACAAATAAATACATGGGGAGCTGTAAACCAGAAAGAGTTAGTCTGTGATTCCCCCCTGTCCCAGGGAGTGTAGTTGGTTAAGGTCAATAAAGATTCCGTACTTTTAATGTGATACTTGACGACAGCGACAGTGAGATGGATTTGGAATGGATGGGTATCCGGTGATGAGCTGATGGAGTAATACCGAGGTTGCAGCAATGGGAGTTGGGTTAAAAGCAGAGATGCAGGAGCTCGGACAGAGGGGAACTCATCGAGGACATCAGCAACCGTTGGAACATTCTCCCATTTCCACTCTTCATATTTACGTGTCCCCTGGAACAGAAACAGATTAAAGACAGGCAGGAAGGAGTCTACCATAATGTAATCCATCCCAACTAGGAGTGACCCCCCTCTCCTCACTAACTTCTCTGGACTGAGAGTAACTTCTCACTCACTCCCTTCTGAAAGAGAGTGTCCCCTCCCCTCAATTTCTACCGCCTCCGAGCGACCCCTCACTCACTTCCTCCTGACTGCAAGTGGCCCCTTCACACTCCCGTGCCTTTTTACCTGACCCAAATCTTCGAGCTGCTCCTTCTCTCTTCGATCTGTTGCGAGTTGTGCGAGGTACTGTAACAGTTCAGGACTGGCTGGGCTAGTGATGTCCAGGAAGTATGTGAGAGCCTGGGCTACTGTGCAGTTTGGGAGACGCATATCTGACACCCATTTATGTTGGATTCCTGCATACAAACAGAAGCTCTTTACTATACAGCACTGTGTGATGTGAATAGTCCAACAACAACAAACTGCTGTTATGTTGCGACATTTACACAATGGGCCAACCCAAAGTGCTTCACTGAAGCTGAGAAACAATACCTGACAGAATCACAGATTTTTTCCATTGCAGGAAGTCTCTGAGCCGAGTCTCTGAGCTTGTTAACTTTGTGTCAACCTGCTACATTTTCCTCATAATCCCACGTTGTTTCAATTTAAATAACCATTCAACAGCTTCTGAATGCCTCAGTTGGACCTGACTCCCAGGCACTGTGTTCCTGATCCCAACTATCTGTTGTGTGAAAAAGGCTTACCATCCTTGCATTTGCTTTTTTTAAAATACAAAACAGTTTATATCTGTGCTGTGTGGTTCGCAAGTTGTTTACAAGTGGAAACTGTTTCGCCCCTTTTATATAATCCAGCCCATGCAGGAGTTTGAGCGTTTTGATCAGATATCCTCTCAGCTTTCTCCTTCCCAAGAAAAACATACCCAGCAGCTCCAATCCCCACATTCTCCCTGTGTCTGCGTGGGTTTCCTTCGGGTGCTCTGGTTTCCTCCCATAATCTAAAGATATGCAGGTCAGGGTGAATTGCCCATAGTGTTAGGTGCATTAGGTAGGGGAATGGGTCTGGGTGGGTTACTCTTCAGAGTCTGGACTTGTTGGGCCAAAGGGCCTGTTGCCATACTGTAGGGAATCTAATCTAAGGAATCTAATCTAAGAACTGAACTGTCTCATTCCTGGAACCATTCCCTTCTGCAGCCTCTCCAATGCATTCACATCTTTCTATCATGTAATGCCCACAACTATACATAAAACTTCAGCTGAGGATGATTTCCTATATAAATTCAGCATATCCTCACTGGTACTTTATGCTTCCATTAACAATGCCTAGAATGCTTTTTTCATATGCTTTATTGAAAGCCCTTTCTACCTTTCCCGCCACATTTAATGAGTTATGTGACTTATGGCCCTGCTGCACAACCAACTGATAAAGGAGCAGCGCTCCGAAAGCTAGTGCTTCCAAATAAACCTGTTGGAGTATAACCTGATGTTGTGTGATTTTTTGACTTTGTCCACCCCAGTCCAACACCAGCTCCTCCAAATCATGTCAACAAAATTAAAACAGGGTAAAAACAATGACTGCAGATGCTGGAAACCAGATTCTGGATCAGTGGTGCTGGAAGAGCACAGCAATTCAGGCAGCATCCGAGGACAGGCAAAATCGACGTTTCGGGCAAAAGCCCTTCATCAGGAATAAAGGCAGAGAGCCTGAAACATGGAGAGATAAGCTAGAGGAGGGTGGGAGTGGGGA
>NC_057724.1:1419698-1436235 GCF_004010195.1 Chiloscyllium plagiosum
TGGACCTGTCCAGGTAGTCACGGAGGGAACGGTCTTTGCGGAAGGCGGAGAGGGGTGGGGAGGGAAATATATCCCTGGTGGTGGGGTCTGTTTGGAGGTGGCGGAAATGTCGGCGGATGATTTGGTTTATGCAGAGGTTTGTAGGGTGGAAGGTGAGCACCAGGGGCGTTCTGTCCTTGTTGCGGTTGGAAGGGTTGGGTCTGGGGGCGGAGGTGCGGGATGTGGATGAGATGCATTGGAGGGCATCTTTAACCACGAGGGAAGAGAAATTGCGGTCTCTAATGAAGGTGGCCATCTGGTGTGTTCTGTGGTGGAACCGCTCCTCCTGGGAGCAGATACGGGGGAGGCGGAGGAATTGGGAATACGGGATGGCATTTTTGCAAGAGGTAGGGTGGGAAGAGGTGTAATCCAGGTAGCTGTGGGAGTTGGTGGGTTTGTAGAAAATGTCAGTGTCAAGTCGGTCGTCACTGATGGAAATGGAGAGGTCCAGGAAGGGGAGGGAGGTGTAAACAGGCAGAGTATCACAAGGGAGAGGAGCACCCCTCCAACCCAGAAGCATTGGACATTGCGAGGGACCCAGTGAAACACAACCTCCAGCCATCGAGAACCAAGGAATACCCAGCACGTCACAGTTCCAGGCAACTGCGTGCAGCAACATTCTGAATAAGGAGCGGAGCACAATAGCCCCTCTGCTGGGCTCTGAACTGAACCTTCCTGAATTCATTCTTGTCCCAGTGACACCAGACTGAGACATGCTCCCAGGGAAGAAAAGACTGGCTACCTTAGTGCTGAGAATGTCCAAAAATTTGCCTACATTGTGACGATGCAGGGTCTCACCTAATGACAACATCATGGGTGAACAGACATTAAGTCCACAGGTAATTCTATATCAAACCTCAAAATGAGTTTTAAAATTGCCAATATTAGCACTAAATCTGCCATGTGATCATAGAATCATAACAGCATGGAAACAGGCCCTTCGGCCCAACAAGTCCACACCGACCTTCTGAAGAGTCACCCACCAAGATCCATTCCTCTATTACTCTACATTTACCCCTAATTAATGTAATAAATCTACATATCCCTGAATGCTTTGGGCAATTTAGCATGGCCAATTCACCTAACGTGCACATTTTTGGACAGTGGGAGGAAACCCCTGCAGACATGGGGAGAATGTGCAAACTCCACACAGACAGTTGCCAAAGGCTAGAATCAAATCCGGGTCCCTGGAGCAGTGATGCAGCAGTGCTAACAACTGTGCCACCATGCCGCCCTTGGAAAGGAAGTGGATACTGGTGAGAAACAATCAGAACAGGTAAACACATTGGGCCGAAACACATCGCCCGAAACGTCGATTCTCCTGCTCCTTGGATGCTGCCTGACCTGCTGTGCTTTTCCAGCAACACATTTTTCAGCTCTGATCTCCAGCATCTGCAGTCCTCACTTTCTCCACATTGGGCCTCACAGGCCTCCGACATAGAAAGAGGCATGATAGACACACCAACAGCTCTGACAATGAAGACATGTTGGTTTACTTGGCTAATATCAATGTCGACCTTTTCTTTCTGCAGAGTATTGCACCACCACAGCTGCAGGAAATGGTCGTGCCCATGACCCCACAGACCTTCTACTTGGTCAGAGTGAAACAATTGCTGTTCCTCCGACCTGAGTACTCTCCTGTGGGAAGGCAGCTTCACTATAAGGTTGAGGAGGTGGAGGGCGAGTGACTCATTGGAGCAGATGTTATGTACAGAAATGCTCCCCTGAGACTAATTAACATGTATGCCCCGGGGGTAAAGAGTGAGCAGCTGGCCATCCTGCAGCTGCTCCCACAGCCACTGGTAATGTCCGGGCAAGTCATTTCTGCTGGAGACTTCAACTGCATTGTCGATGTGGATGTGGATGGATGATCCACAGGAGCTGACACCACATCGAGACTCCTGATGGAAACAGCTAAAGTGAACAATCTGCATGAAGCTCAAAGATAGGGTAGCCTTCCAATTGTTCCTGTCCTTGATCACAGAGGTCTTAGTCAACAGCATGCAGGAGAGGCTGGACTACTGTTAACTCTGGATGAGCTGACCAATGCCCTCAAGTCCTTTACAAAAGACAAAAAACTCACGGAAGTGACGGCTTACCGACTGAGTTCTATTCAGCCAGGACCTGCTGGGGTGAAAGATGCTCCTTGGTCTGCCAGAAACTTGTTGGTAAAGAGTCGATCTTGATGGAGTGTTCCAGGCTGGTACATTCCAAGGTCCAGGACTACGTGCTGAGGGATGCCCTAAAGCTTGGGGCAGCTGCCACCACGGCACAGAGGAGAAAGGCCACTATCTAAGGCTTTTTAGCCCTTACATGGGAGTCTGTTCAGTTATTGACCCTCCCTCTGCCTCAGATATATGCAAATAGTCTTGTACAAAAAATAAATATTTTTGGTTTGTTTGCTGGATAGAGTCAAACTCCAGTGTTTGTTTTTTTGTTTCTTCACATGTTTCTGTACAGAATTGAACTGCTTTAGTGATGGGTGTGACACTGGAAAAGCACAGCTGGTCAGGCAGAATCCGAGGAGCAGGAGAGTCGACATTTCGGGCATAAGCCCTTCATCAGGAATGTCGGGTTTATGCCCGAAAAGTTGATCCTTCTGCCCCTCGGATCTGCCTGACAAGCTGTGCTTTTCCAGCACCACACTTATGGACTCTGAGCTCCGGCATCTGCAGCCCTCGCTTTAGTGACTATGCATGTATATACATACATTTTTATGAATAAAGTATATTTTCAAAATTAAAAAGTGTGCCCAGAAGTTATCTTCAGAGAGACAAAGAGCCACGAGACAAACATAGAAGCCTAGAAAATAGGTGCAGGAGTAGGCAATGTGGCCCTTCAAGCCTGCACCACCATTCAATATGATGATGGCTGATCATGCATTTTCACCAGTTATCCTATTCCCACTTTCTATCCCTTTAGCCCAAAGGGCCTCAGCCAGCTCCCTGTTGAATACATCCAGCAAACTAGTCATGACACCTTTCTGTGGTAGGGAATTCCATAGGTTCATTTCTGAGTGAAGAAATTCTTCCTCATTTCAAGAAGGCTAGCCCCTTGTTTTTAGACTTGATCCTAGTTCTGGACTTGCCCAACATTAGAAACATTCTTCCTGCATCTAGCCTGTCCAGTCCTATCAGGATTTTATGTTTCTATGAGATCACCCCTCATTCTTCTAAATGAGTACAAGCCTAGTCGGTCCAATCTTTCTTAATATGTCAGTCCTGCCATTCCAGGAACAAGTCTGGTGAACCTTCACTGGATTCCCTCAATAGCATGAATGTCCTTCCTCAGACTAGAAGACCAAACTCAAGGTGTGGCCTCAACAAGGTCCTATATAACTGCAGCAAGACATTCTTACCTCTGTACTTAAATGGTCTTTCTATGAAGGCCAGTATTCAATTAGATTTCCTCACTGCCTGCTGTACCTGCATGCCAATTTTCAATGACTGCTTCACTCTACACCTCTTTTCATAACCTGCCACCATTCAAATAAACATCTGCCTTCCTATTTTTGCCACCAAAGTGGATAACCTCACATTTATCCACATTACATTGCATTTGCAAGTATTCGCCCACTCAACCAATCTATCCAAGTCACCCTGCAGCCTCATAGCTCAAATAAGTTCAAATAAGGGAAAGTGAAGTTAAATGAAGTGAATTAAAGTTGAAGGTAAGATGTAGATTAGATTCCTTACAATGTGGAACCAGGCCCTTCGGCCCAACAAGTCACACCGACCCGTCGAAGTGCAACCCACCCAGACCCATTCTCCTATATTTACCCCTTCACCTAACAGTACGGGCAATTTAGCATGGCCAATTCACTTAACCTGCATATTTTTGGATTGTGGGAGGAAACCCATGCAGACACAGGGAGAATGTGCAAACTCCACACAGAGGGTCGCCTGAGGCGGGAATCGAACTCAGGTCTCCAGCACTGTGAGACAGCAGTGCTAACCACTGTGGCACTGTGCCGCCCACATGTATGAAGTAAGAACTAAATGTTGCAATGAATTATGCTTTATATTGAGAATTGGTTCTTAAATAGTTAAATAAAAAAATTGGTTAAAGTCTGAGTCAACTCCCTATGCAATATTTTGGTGGCACAAGAGAAAGATACCTGGGTAAAAGCTTTGAGTACTCCTTCTGGGCAACACAATTCACTCCACCAATGTGTCTAAGTCGTTTTGAAGGTCTGCACACACCCCTTCAGTTTACAGCTCTTCCAGGTTTTTCATTAACACCAACTTTAATATTGCCCCCTGCACAATATGATATAGGTCATTTATACCTATCACAAGTCACACAAAATATTTAAACTGACTGTGATTAGATTGTCCAAAGAGATTTTGTTTTAAACATGATCTTAAGAGGCAGTGAGGGACATGGAGAGATTTTCAGAGTGAGTTACAGAACTTAGGGACTGGGCAGTGACTAAGTGTTGAGTAATTAAACCGGGAATGTTCAACAACCAGAACGAGAAAGATGCCAAACTCCTGAAGGATTGTGGGGCTGCAGAAGATCTTCAGTGATAGTGAGGGGTGAGACCATTCAGGGAGTTGAAAACAAAGTTGTGAATTTTGAAGCCAAGGTGAGCTCAGTAAGGAACCCGCGTAAGAGCTGGGCAGAGAGGGAACAGGAGTCAGCATGAACTTTGGAAGGGACTAGTCATGAGTGCATTGGGATATTTGAGTATTGAGGTAATGACGGCTGAGATAAGGGTTTCAACAGCAGGAGCAAAGGCCGGAGTGGTAACAGGTAATTTGTTTTCTTTTACTGGAGATGGGTATCACTGTTTGGTCCAGCAAGTATTGCCCAGTCCTCAATGCTCCTTGAGAAGGTGATGCTGAACTACCTTCTTGATTTGTTGCAGCCTTCGGGGTGTAGGCACACTCAGTACTGTTAGAGAGATGATCTAGCAATACTGATGAAACATGTGACAATAATACTCAATTTAAATTTATTATTCCAGTCAGGATGGTTTGTGGCCCGGAAGGGAATACGCAACTGACACCAAGGTGGTGGTCTGTCCTCTCACCATTTTCCGTTCGTGTCTCAAGTAATCTCTCAACACTGATAGTGTCATTAAGCGCTGGCAATTCAACCAGACGAGCCATCACTCTCTGCACCAGCTCCTCCTGATTGGCTGGGTGAACACCCACGTGATCGCCAGGAATGTACTTCAGCTTGTCTGAATCCCCAGTATGAAGACAAACCAAGATGGTCGATCGGCTGTTGGGAAAATGCACGCATTTCAAAACAATAAGGTGCATACAGAACTAAAGTATCTGACAGTACAGAAGGAGGCCATTTGACCAATTGTGCACATGCTAGCTCTTTGAAAGAACTTCAGATTCAGATGTCCCTCAGTCTGACTTCAAGGGAAGTAGGATTCCCATTCAGTCATCATTGAGATGTCTGACCTGGGCACTTTATTAATCGAGAGATTATCACAGACATTTAGTAAGGCACTGATTAAAGACACACACACAGCAACAGAAGGACTATATTGAGAAAGAAAGTCAGAGGGATATTAAGCCATGAACAGACACTACAAAGGTAGGCAGATGACCTGAATGGTGGCAGTTCAGGAAAAGGTGAGGCACAATAAGACCTGGGTATCACGGTGGAACAGTCACTGAAAGTTGGCATGCAGGTACAGTTGGCAGTGAAGAAAGCTAATAGCATGCTGGCCTTCATAAGGAGGCCTTTGAGTATAAGAGTAAGGATGTCTTGCTGTAGTTATACAGGGTCTTGGTGAGGCCACACCTTGAGCATTGTGAGCTTTGGTCTCCTGGTCTGAAGAAGGAGATTCGTGCTATTAAGGGAGTCCAGTGAATGTTCACGAGACTTGTTCCTGGGGTGGTAGGACTGACAAATGATGAAAGATTGGATTGACTGGGCTTGTACTTGCTTGAATTTAGAAGAACGAGGGGTAATCTCACAAAATTCTGATGGAACTGGACAGGCTAAATGCAGAAAGAATGTTTCTGATGTTGGGGAAGTCCAGAACTAGGTTTCACAGTCTAAGAATAATGAGTAAGCCATTCAGGACTGAGATAAGGGAGAATTTCTTCAGCCAGAGTTATGGACCTGTGGAATTCTCTACCACAGAAAGGTATTGGGGCCAGTTCATTCGATATATTCAAGACAGAGTTGGATATGGCCCTTACAGCTAAAGGGATCAAAGAGTATGGAGAGAAAGCGAGAATGAAATACTGAAGTTGCATGATTAATCATGATTGTATTGACTAGTGGTGCAGAAGCAAAGAACCAATTGACCAACTCCTGCATCTTCATCTTTTCTTAAGGACAGGGACACAGATAGGGGAAGTGGTGCACTGTTACAGTCAGCAATAAAAGCATGTTCCCATCCCAGAGTGGCAATACTGCCGGTGTATTGCACTGTCAGAGGGTCAGGACTGAGGGAGTGCTAAATTGTCAGAGGGCCAGTACTGAGGGTGTGACACACTATAGAAGAGTCAATACTGAGGAACTGCCAAGTCAAATCAATGGGATGGTATTTGAGAAGAATAAGCAGAAAGGAACTTGAAATGGCCATGTCTCCACTGTTCATTGGAGAATGAGTAATTAGTGTCGAGTTGGAGGTGGACTGGATGACAAGGGCTGCTCTTGTCTTTAAAAGGGAGAAGCCAATGAGTGGACTGGTGGCAGTTTGTAGGATTGTGGAGGATTTGCATTGGGTCAACATCTAGAGATTGTGTCTACTTCCAAATGAACATCTCACTCAGGAGCCCATTTAGCCCCTCGAGCCTATTCCATTATTCACTATGATCACGGCTGGTCTGATTATCAGTTCAAATCTACACTCTCACTTTTCACCCCTAATAGCTTTTTACCCCTTGCTTAACAAGAATCAGTCTGCCTCTGCCTTCAAATATTCACTTGTGTGAGAGAGAGCAGAGCCTGGTGAGCAAAATATTGGATACTCTCCAAAAAGCCCCTCAAGAATTCAGGTGAAACCCCTTCCCCAGAGTGTTGACGAGAAGATGGTACTCACTCCCACAGTTAAAGTGGAAGCTGGAAAACCACAAGACAGACAGGAACATGAGGCTGTGTGGAAAGATGGGAGGAACTCAAATGGAAGATTAACAGCAACACGTGCAGAGTCACATTGAATCAACTGCCACCAGTCCACTCATTGGCTTCACCCTTTTAAAGAAAAGAGCAGTCCTTGTCATCCACTCCACCTCCAACTCAACCTGAACCACCCTCAACTAAGGGATGCCCCAGACTTGCCTCCCCAATCTCACTGGACAGCTACATGATTCTAAGTAATTCCAGGTCCCATCCCTTGAACAGTCCTCTTCCTTTTGAACAGGCCCTTGCTGTCCATGGTGTGTCCTTATAATTTTGCTGCTGCTCCATTCTGCTTGAGTACAGTTGCACACGTAGCAGCCTTAGGTCTGATGCCAAATATCAGGACAATGATCGCTAAAATTCCCAGAAGGTTTGATATCTCTGATATCAAGTCTGATATCACTGCTTCTTAAATTGCTCGCTACAGATATGAAAAACGTTCAAAGACATCACTCACCCGGAGCCCTTGTGTTGCAGATTCTGTCTGGACAAAACTCGAGCCTGAACAACTTTCCGCTTGTGCAAGTGAGACAGAGCTGTTCAAAACCAAAAACATAGAAACATCAGCGGATTCTACAGAACACAGTGAGTGAGGAGCATTTCAGGCAGTGAGACCAAGATGAGGAGAGAAAAACAGAACCAGTTTCTGAGAGTGAGTAAGAAAAAGAAACAAACAGGTCTGAGATACTGAGAGAGAGAGAGACAGAGATAGAGAGAAAAGAGAGAGACCAAGAGAGAAAATAAAATGGACAATGCCAAAGAGAGATAAACAGAAAGAGAGTGAGTGAATAAAAGGAGAGTCAGAGAGAATAACAAAAGAGAGATAGAGACTGACAAGGAAAAGTGAGAGACAGAAAAAGGAACAGAGAGGGAGGGAGAGAGAACAAAACAGACACAGACCTATGGAGAGAAATGCAGACAGACAGAGAGACACACAGAGACACCTTCAGTCCTGTTACATACGCTATGTTATGAAATTCAAACTTTGAAAATTATAGGATATTTGGAAGGACAGCAAGTTATGAAAAGTTGGAAGGGTGACTGTTTGTTAATAATGACGTTAGTACAACAGAGAAGCTACAGAAACCATGATGTGGAAATGGTTTGGGTAGAGATGAGAAATGTAAAATTAAAAAAAATCATTTGAGGAAGTGGTGTACAGGTTCCCCTATTACAACAAATGGCAAGGTGGAGCATAAAGAAAGAAATAATGGGAGTTGTCAGAGGAACATTATGACAATCCTGGGGTATGTTAAAAGTCGAATGTGTGAAGGTAGCCTTGAGTAGGAGTTCTTGGAATATTTACAGGACAGTTTCTATGAAGAGCATGTTCTCGAACTGACCAGAGAACAGACTATATTGGACCTAGCATTGTGCAATGAGATAAAATTAATTTATGATCTCATAATGAAGGTGATCTTAGGTAGTAGTGACCATAATATAATTGAACTTTACATTCAGTTTGAGGGAAAGAGGAATGTTCTGAGACTAATTTGTTTCCATTTAAATAAAGGCAATTATAAAGACAGAAAAGCAGACCTGGCTAAAACTAACTGGCAATTTACATTAAGGCATGTGTTGCTCTAGAGGTATAGTGGCAGATATTTAAGGGGTACTTCAGAATACACAAAATAGATACATTCCAAAGAGTAAATACAACTCAATAGAACATCCCAACTCCTAGGTCTGATCAATGAAGGCAAAGGTGCAAAATTCCTTCTTAACCACCTTGTCTATGTTTTTACAAATTTACAAGAATTATGTACCTGAATCCCTAGGTCGCTCTGCTCTACGACACTATCCAAGGCCCTACTTTTAGAACATAGAACATAGCAGTACAGGCACTTTGGCCCTCGATGTTGCGCCGATCCAAGCCCACCTAACCTACACTAGCCCACTATCCTCCATATGCCTAACCAATGCCCGCTTAAATGCCCATAAAGAGGGAGAGTCCACCACTGCTACTGGCAGGGCATTCCATGAACTCACGACTCGCTGAGTAAAGAACCTACCCCTAAAATTGTTCCAGCAGGAAAGCATTCATAACGCAGTCAGCAGGATTCGAGCCCACGTGGGGAAACCCCAATGAATTTCTAATCCATCGCCTTGACCACTCGGCCATGACTACAGACTTGTAAACGTCCTGCCCTTGTTTGTTTTACCAAAGCATAATATCTCACAGTTATCCAAATTAAGCCCATCTTCAGCCCATTGACCCAATTGATCAAAATCTCTTTATCATCTTATATAATGTTAAAGAAAATATTAAACCTAAATAAAAAAAACCCACATAATTGCACAAAGACAAGTGGCTGGTCAAAACATTGGACAGAATGTAATAACAGCAAAGATTGACTTAAAAAATAATAAAGATGGAAATGTTAGAAGTGTGAGAGAAAGCTAGCCAGAAATATAAAAACAGATATTAACAGACGAAATAGCTTTACAGAGGCCAGGATCCATTCACCAAGTCACACTTTATTTGCACATGGAGAGTCCAGACATTGATCCAGCTTCCTCAGAGCCAAGTCTCAAAACAAACAGAACCTTTGACTCTCCTGTTTATCTTTGTGATCAAGGACCCTTCACTGAACCAGAATAACAGCCCCAATCAGGGAACACGTATTCTATAAGGACCATCTGGACCTCGTTACAGTCACGACAAGAGAATCTCTAGATATTTAAGAAAAAGAGTTAAAAAGTGAACCTTATCCAGTTAGACTGGACAATAATGGAAAATAAAGAAATGGCAGATAAACTGAACAGATATTTTGCATCAGTCTTCACTATAGAGGGTACATGTCACATCCTAGATGTAGTGATAAAGTAAATACGTATCACCAATGCTTAATAAAAGTATTAAAGAAAAAGTAATTAGACCTAGATGTGAAAGTTAATTAGCTTCAGGAAATACCATCATGTGACCTGAACAAAATAAGACCATTGGACCATAAGAAATAGGAGTGGAAGTAAGGCCATTCAGCCCATTGAGTCCACTCCCCCATTCAATCATGACTGATGGGCATTTCAACACCATTTACCCGCAGTCTCCCCGTATCCCTTAATTCCTTGCGAGATTAAAAATTTAGCAATCTCTGCCTTGTAGACATTTAATGTCCCGGCCTCCACTGTGCTCCGTGGCAGTGAATTCCACAGGCTCACCACTCTCTGGCTGAAGAAATGTCTCCTCTTTTCTGGTCTAATTTGACCCCCTCTTATTCTAAGGCTGTGTCTACGGGTCCTAGTCTCCCAGCCTAACGAAAACAATTTCCCTTTCCAAGCCATGTATTATCTTGTAAGTTTCTATTAGATCTCCCCTCAACTTTCTAAACTCTAATGAATACAATCTCAGGATCCTCAGTTGTTCATCGTGTATTAGGCCTACCATTCCAGGGGTCATCCATGTGAATCTCCGCTGGACACGCTCCAGTGCCAGTAGGTCCTTCCTGAGGTGTGGGGCCCAAAACTGGACACTGTATTCTAAATGGGGCCTAACTAGAACTTTATTAAGTCTCAGTAGCATATCGCTGCTTTTATATTCCAACCCTCTTGAGATAAATGCAACATTACATTTGCTTTCTTAACCACAGCTTCAACCTGCAAGTTAACCTTTCGAGAATCCTGTACTAGCACTCCCAGTTCGCTTTGTACTTTGGCTTTATGAATTTTCTCACCGTTTATAAAATAGTCCATGCCTGTGTTCTTTTCTCCAAAGTGCAAGACCTCGCATTTGCCCACATTGAATTTCATCCGCCATTTAAATAGATTGCTTACAACCCATTAATCACAAAGTACAAAGAGTAGGAAATATTGCATTTAACCTTACACCTTATAACTAACTTCCTAACAAGATTTAATATAACAAATCTTAAAGCAGCTCATTAAAACTAACTGTCTTTTGTATTTTTGCACACATAATTAGAACAGTGGGAAATACAAGGGGAATAACTGAATTGGATAAAGACAGCACATGAGATACAATAAATAATAGAATTCAAGCTTGCTCTACAGATAAAGCCAGCCTGAGAGGCCTGAAGGAATATAGCAATTAACTTTGGTATCCGAATGAACAGGATGCATAGAAGGATCCCAAGGATCGTGCTTGTTCAACACCATGAGATCATGAGAATTTACGACCGGACATAGAAATGCCCATCATTAATTAGGTGTTTTACTGGGTTGGACATATGGATTAGGAGGGAGGGGTTGTAACCACATTGCATGTGATAATTACAGAAATGTATAGAAATACTGCTTTTTTACTGTACAAGTTAGTGTCCTTGATTTATTTTCTGATCTGAGCCAAAGCTTAAGCGAATAACTGAGTTTGTATGTTGAAGCCAGATTCAGGGATGATCCTTTGGTACTCTCCCTGCTTTAACGGGTTTCTGCATGAATAAACTTCCACCTGCCTGAGTTTTGCCTGCCTCCTGAGATTTCATACCCTGTCAGGGGAAAACGCTGCTACAGGGCAAAAGAGAAATGAGGGAGAAAATATTCTTTCAGGAATCGCTAGAGTTGGGGAAGGTATCAGAGGACTGGAATATCACTAAATTGACACCCCTGTATAAAAATGGAGTAAGGCAAAGATGGATAATTCCAGGCCGATTAGCTTAACCTCAATTGTGGGTAAGATTTTTGAGTCTATTGTAAAGGGTGAGATTTCTGAATACTTGGAATATTATGGTAAAATAGGGCAAAGTCAGCATGGTTTCATCAAGGGGAGGTCACACCTGATAAATCTGCTAGAATTCTTTGAGGAAATAATGAGCAGGTTAGACCAAGAGCCAATGAATGTTATCAAACTGAACTTCAAGACGGCCTTTGACGATGTGCTGCACAGGAGGCTGCTGACCAAGATAAGGGCCCGTGGTGTTAGAGGCAATGTGCTAACATGGAATGAAGTTTGGCTGTCTGGCAGAAAGCAGAGGGTGGGACAAAAGGATCTTTCTCAGGATGGCAGCGAGTGGCAAGTGATTTTCTGCAAGGCTCATTGCTGGGACCACAACTTTTCGTGTTATACATTAATGATCTAGATGAAGGAACTGAGGGCATTCTGGGTAAGTTTGCAGACAATACAAAGGTAAGTAGAGGGACAGGAATCATTGAGGAGGTGAGGAGAAATCATAGAATCCCTAGAGTGTGAAAACAGGCCATTTGGCTCAACAAATTCACACTGACACTCCAAAGAGCAACCCACCCAGACCCATCCCCCTACACTATTACTCTACACTTACCCTGACTAATGCATCTTGAGAGTGTGGTGCTGGAAATGCATAGCAGGTCAGGCAGCATCCAGAATTGGGCATAAGTCCTTCATCAGGAATGAGGTTTGTGGGCCGGGGTGGGGTGGTGGGGGGGGGTAAGGTAGCTGGGAATGTCATAGGTAAATGAAGGTGGGGGGAGAAAGGTGATTGGTCAGAGAGGAGGGTGGAAAGGATAGGTGGGAAGAAAGATGGACAGGTCAAGAGGGCGGTGCTGAGTTGGAGGCTTGAGAGAAGTCAGAGCGCATTCAGAGGAGATTCACTAGGATGGTCCCAGAAATGAAAAGTTTAACATATGAGGAACATTTGAGGACTTTAGATTTAAAGCCAATGGAGTTCAGAAGGATATGGGAGAGATCTAATTGAAACTTATCGAATACATTAATGGCCTGGACAGAGTGGATGTTGGGAAGATGTTTCCATTGATAGGAGAGACTCAGACCTGAGGGCACAGAGAACTGAGAAAAGGAGAAACTTCTTCAGCCAGAGCGTGGTGAATCGATGGAATTCACTGCCACAGAAGGCTGTGGAAGCCAGGTCATTAAGAATATTTAAGATAGGTTTTTGATTATCAAGGGATCAAAGGTTACCAGGAGAATGGGGTTGAGAAACCTATCAGCCGTGATTGAATAGCAGAGCAAACTCAATGGGCTGATTGACCTAATTTGTGGTCCTGTGTCTCATGGTCTTAAAATAGGACCCCATAAAGATCAACAAGACTGTCTACATGTGGAACCACAGGAGGTGGGTGAGATACTAAACAAATATTGCCCATTAGTATTTACTGTGGAGGACATGGAAACAGGAGAATTGGGGAAATAAATAGTGATGTCTTGGAAAGAGTCCATGTTACAGAAGAAGAGTGCTGGACGTCTTAAAATTCATAAAGGACCTGATCAGGTGTATCCCAGAACAGAATGGGAATCTAGGGAAGAGATTGCCGGGCCACTTGCTGAGAGACTGTATCCCCGACAACCAAGAGTGAGGTGCTAGAAGACTGGAAGTTGGCTATTGCTATGCCATTATTTAAGAAATGCTGTAAGGAAAAGCCATTAAACTATATAATGGCGAACTGACGTCAGTGGTGGGTAACTTGTTGGAGGGGATTCTGAGACACAGGATTTACATGTTTTTGGTAAAGCAAGTACTGGGAGTATATTAGAGGCCCCCAAAAAATCAGTGGGAAATAGACAAGCAAATGTGAAGACACAGAGGTGTATAAGAGTAATAATTGGGTAATTGTAGTAGGGGATTTCAATTTTCCCAACATAAAGTGGGATAGTCTAGAAGGGCCAGATTTCTTGAAATGTATCCAGGGGATTTTATTTGGATCAAAGAGATGGCGCATTGCTGGATCTGGTTCTGGGGAAAAGATGCTGGATAAGTAGTCAAAGTGACAGTGGGGGAATATGTAGGTGATAATGACCACAACACAGTACGGTTCAAATTTCTTGTGGACAAGGAAAAAGATGGCCTGCAAAAGGTGGCTTCAGAGTGGGGGAAGGTATATTTTATTCAAATAAAGCAGGATCTGGCCTCGGTAGACTGGGAACAGCTCCTTGTGCGTAAGTCAACAGCAGAGCAATGGAGTAGCATTCAAAATGGAGCTGGGAAGGGTCCAGGTCCAACATGTACCCTTTATGGGGGAAAGGTAGGAGCAATTAGTTGAAAGAACCTGAGATGTCCAGCACAATTCAGGACTGGATGAAGAAGAGGAGAAAGGCTTTTAGCAAATCCAAAGGCAACAATTCAGCTATGAACTTGAGGAATGCAGGAAGTGAATATAGAACATAGAATGTTACAGCACACTCCTCGGTGTTTCACCACCCTGTGAAATTAATCTGATGCCCATCTAATCTACACTGTTCCAGTATTATCCATATATATGTCCAATGCCCATTTAAATGCCCGTAACGTCGGCAAATCTACTACTGTTGCAGGCAGGCCGTTCCAAACCCATACTACTCTGAGTAAAGAAATCACCCCTCATATCTGTCCTAAATCTATCACCCCTCAATTTAAAGTGATGTCCCCTCCTGTTAGCTTTCACCATCCAAAGAAAAAGGCTCTCCCTGTCTACCCTATCTAACCCTCTGATTATTTTATACATCTCGATTAAGTCACCTCTCAACCTTTTTTTAGATTAGATTAGATTAGATTACTTACAGTGTGGAAACAGGCCCTTCGGCCCAACAAGTCCACACCGACCCGCCGAAGCGTATCCCACCCAGACCCATTCTCCTACATTTACCCCTTCACCTAACACTACGGGCAATTTAGCATGGCCAATTCACCTAACCCCTGCACATTTTTTTTTGGATTGTGGGAGGAAACCGGAGCACCCGGAGGAAACCCACGCAGACACGGAGAGAACGTGCAAACTCAACACAGAGAGTCGCCAGAGGCGGGAATTGAATCCGGATCTCTGGCGCTCTGGCGCTGTGAAGCAGCAGTGCTAACCACTGTGCTACCGTGCCGCCCGTGCCGTGCCACCTTCTTCTCTCTAAAAAAAGTTCCCTCAGCCTTTCCTCATAAGACCTTCCTTCCATACCAGGAAACATCTTGGTAAATCTCCTCTGAACCCTTTCCAAAGCTTCCACATCCTTCCTGTAATGCGGTGACCAGAACTGTACACAATACTCCAGATGCGGCCTTAGTGTCTTGTAGAGTTGAAGCATGACATTGTGGCACTGAAACTCAATACCCCTACCAATAAACACCAAAATGCCATATGCCTTTTTAACAACTGTATCAACTTGGGTGATAAATTTCAGGGATTTATGTACCTGGACACCGAGGTCTTTCTGTTCACCTACACTGCCAAGAATTTTACCATTAGCCCAGTACTCTATGTTCCTATTACTTCTTCTGAAGGGAACTACCTCACTTCTTAGCCCAGATCTGCATTTTATCCGTGTCCCTCTGCAACCCCCAACATTCTTTGGCACTATCCACAATTCCTGATGAAGGGCTTTTGCCCAAAACGTTGATTTTCCTGCTCCTCGGATGCTGCTGACCTGCTGTGCTTTTCCAGCACGTGTTTGCTCTCATTCCTGATGAAAGGGTTTTTGCCCAAAACGTTGATTTTCCTGCTCCTCGGATGCTGCTGACCTGCTGTGCTTTTCCAGCACCACTCTAACCTTGACACTATCTACAACTCTGCCAACCTTAGTATCATTTGCAAGTTTACTAACTCATCCTTCTACACCCACCTCCAGATCATTTATAAAAATGATAAACAGCAGTGGCTGATCCTTGCGGCACACCACTAGTAACTGAGGTCCAGGATGAACACTTCCCATCCCCACCACACTCTGTCTTCTTTCAGTTAGCCAATTTCTGATCCAAACTACTAAATCACCTTCAATCCCAAAACTCCGTATTTTATGCAATAGCCTATTGTGGGGAACCTTATCAAATTCCTTTCCTGAAGTCCAGATGCACCACATAAACTGCTTTATCTGGGTGCCTCCCACCCGCCCTCCTCCTCTAACCTAATAATAACACCTGTTGTGGTAAGTAGGTAAGTGCTGAATTTTGCTTGTTGTATTCTTTAGACCCAGTTTTTTTAAAAATAAAAGTTAGCTTTAGAGGGATGGCAGTGAAGGCAGTGCAATGTTCCTTCTGCAACATGTATGAGGTGAGGGATGCCATCGACGTCCCTGCCGATTACACTTGCAGGAAGTGCACCCATCTCCAGCTCATCCAAGACCGTGTTAGGGAACTGGAGCTGGAGTTGGATGAACTTCGGATCATTCGGGAGGCAGAGGGGGTCATAGATCAGAGTTATAGGGAAGTAGTAACTCCAAAGATGGCAGATAGATGGGTGACAGTGAGGGGGACTGGGAGGAAGCAGCCAGTGCAGGGACCCCCTGCGGCCGTACCCCACAAGAACAAGTATACCATTTTGGATACTTGTGGGGGGGACGACTTACCAGGGGTAAGTAACGGGGCTCAGGTCTCTGGCACGGAGCCTGTCCCCGTTACACAGAAGGGAAGGGTGAAGAAGAGCAGAGCAGTAGTAATTGGGGACTCGAAAGTTCGGGGCACAGATAGGCGGTTTGTGGGAACGAGAGAGACTCACGTTTGGTATGTTGCCTCCCAGGTGCAAGGGTACGTGATGTCTCTGACCGTGT
>NC_057724.1:1439398-1459744 GCF_004010195.1 Chiloscyllium plagiosum
AGATCGTATGAGGAAAGACTGAGGCACTTGGGGCTGTTTTCATTAGAGAAAAGAAGGTTTAGGGGTGACTTGATTGAGGTGTACAAGATGATTAGGGGGTTAGATAGGGTTGACAGTGTGAACCTTTTCCCGCGTATGGAGTCGGGTATTACAAGAGGGCATAGCTATAAATTAAGGTGGGGGGGGTAGATATAGGACTGAAGTTGGGGTAGGTTCTTCACTCAGCGAGTCGTCAGTTCATGGAATGCCCTGCCAGTAGCAGTGGTGGACTCTCCCTCTTTATGGGCATTTAAGCGGGCATTGGATAGGTATATGGAGGATAGTGGGTTAGTATAGGTTAGGTGGGCTTGGATCGGCGCAACATCGAGGGCCAAAGGGCCTGTACTGCACTGTATTCTTCTATGTTCTATGTTCTATCTTCATCCACCTGTTTTGTCACCTTCTCGAGAAACCTTTCACAAAACCTTGTTGACTATCCCTAATCAAATTATTCCTTTCCGGATGATTGTAAATCTCATCTCTTCTTACCTTTTCCAACACTTTACCCAGAACTGAAATAAGGCTCACTTGTCTATAATTACCAGGGTTGCCCCGTCTCCCCTCCTTAAACAAGGGAACAACAGTTGCTATCCTCCAGTCTTTTGACTCTATTCCTGTTGACAATGACGACATAAAGATAAAAGCTCCTCCTTGGCTTCCCAGAGAATCTGAGGATAAATCCCATCTGCCCCTGGGGTCTTATCTATTTTCAGATCTTCCAAAATTGCTAAAACCTCCTCTTTGTCAACTGCAATCTCATCTCATCTAGTAGCTTGATCTCAGTATTCCCGCTAACATTCCCTTTTTCTAATGTGAATACTGACGTTAAGTATTCATTAAGTGATTCCCTTATGTCCTCAGATTCCACGCACAACTTCCCACAAATGTCTTTGATAGGCCCTAATCTCACTCTCATCATTCTTTTATTCCTGAAATACCTACAGAAGGCCTTAGGGTTTTCCTTGATCCTATCCACTAACAATTTCTCATGCCCCTCTTGGCTCTTCTTAACCCTCTCTTTAGATCTTTTCTGGCTAACTTATAACTCTCAGGCCCCCAACTGAGCCTTCACGCCTCATCCTCATAGAAGTCTTCTTTCTCTTGACAAAAGCTTCAATTTCTTTAGTAAACCATGGTTCCCTCTTTCAAGAACTACCTCCTTGCCTGATAGGTACATAGTTATCAAGAATCCGCAGTAGCTGTTCCTTGAATAAGCTCCACATTTCAAGTGTGTCCATCCTCTGCAGTTTCCTATGCCATCCTCTGCATCCTAAATCTTGCCTAATCACATCATAATTGCATTTCCCCCAGTTATACCTCTTTCCCTGTGGTACATACCTTTCCCCCAGTTATACGTCTTTCCGTGCCCATTGCTATTGTAAGCATAACCGAATTATGGTCACTATCACCAAAGTGCTCACCTACCACCAAATCTAACACCTGGCCAGGTTCATTCCCCAGTACCAAATCCAATATGGCATCTCTACATACTGTGGTCTGTCTACATACTGTGTCAGAAAACCCTCCTGCACACATTGAACAAAAACTGACCCATCTCAACTGCTTGAACTGTCAATATTGGGGAAGCTAAAGTCTCCCATAACAACTACCCTGTCATCTCTACCCTATTGAGATTCATCTTTGCTATCCTTTCCCCTACATCCCTGGAACAATTCGGAGTCCTATAGAAAACTCCCAACAGGGTGATCTCTTCTTTCCTGTTTCTAATCTCAGCCTGAACTATCTCAGTGGATGAGTCATCACATATTATCTCAGCTGTTGTAATAAAACCCTTAATTAACAATGCCACCCTCCCCACCCCTTCACCATCTTCTCTGTTCTTACTGAAATATCTAAATCCCAGAATCTGCAATAACCATTCCTGTCCCTCCTCTAGACATGCCTCTAATGCAAGAAGGAATTTAAGAAAGCAATTTGAAGAAAAACTTCCAAACCCACGACCACTTCCATCTCGAAGGACAAAGGCAACAGATATATGAGAATACCACCACTGCCAAGTTCACCTCCAAGCCACTCAGCATCCAGACTTGAAAATATATAACCGTTTTTTCACTGTCACTCGGTCAAAATCCTAGCATTCACTCCTTAAAGGCATTGTGGGTCAACCCACAGCAAATGAACTGCAGCAGTTCAAGAAGGAATGTCACCACCATCTTCTCACAGGCAATTATGAATGGGCAACAAATACTGGCCAGCCAGCAATCCCCACATCCCACAAAATGAATAATTAAGAAAAAAACGGGCATGAGAAAGGACCTGTAAACAGGATTAGGGGAAATTTCAAGATATTTTAGAAAAACATTTCAGGGAAAAGGTTAACCAGGGAAAGAGTAGGGACCAAGGGGTCCAAGCTGTGTGTGAGGTTGCAGGACATTGGAAGAGTATTAAATAAATACCTCTCTTGCATCTTCATTCTGGAAATGGGGAACATAGATACGGAATTTTGGAACAGGGATTGTGAGGGACATGTACAGTTTGACATAGGAAATGGAGAAATAAAGGAAATGGAGAAATAGTGGAGGCTCTGTCGGACTTAAAAATGGACAAATTCCCAGGCCCAGATGAAAATACAGCCCAGGCTGCAGTGCAAGGTGACTCAGGAAATTGCAGGAACTCTGATACAAATTTTAAATTCCTCTCTGTCCACAGGGGAGCTGTCAGAGGACTGAAGGATGACTAATGTGGTTCCACTTTTCAAGAAGGGTGGTAGAAAAGAAGCAGGAATTTACAGACGACTGAATCTCATGTCAATGTAAGGAAATTATTGAAGAAAATTCTGTAGGACAGAATTAACATCCATTTGGATAGGTTCGGATTAATTAGGAATAGTCAGCATGGCTTTGTCAAACCTAACTGATGAAGGAGCAGCGCCTTGAAAGCTAGTGCTTCCAAATAAACCTGTTGGACTATAACCCGGTGTTGTATGATTTTTAACTTTGTGCACTTGATGCTGGAATACACAGTCCCCTGTTAGACACACAGCCAGTGCTGGGTTTTGTATATATCATACATGTACACACATGCACACTCACAGTGACAGTCAGTTCTCCATTTTCAGCTCATTTTCAGTTTTACCTGGTTCCAACTCTAACATCTCAGCCACAACGGACAGTCTATAATTGTTTGGTTTCCAGGTGGTGTCATTGTGGAAATCATCATGATCATTGCCAGTTTCATCATCGATACAGAAAACCTCACAAGCAGCCTGTGAAAATAGCAACACAATGTGAGGAACATGTGGTGAGAGTTAAATCATGAAACTGATTTAAACCAGTGAGCAATAGGAGATTAACTGGTGAAGAGAAGGGAGGTAGAAACAGCAAGATAGGTTGAGAGATAAAGAGAGAGTGGAAGAAGACATTGAGATATAAAAACCGGGACACAGTGAGTAATTGAAAGTGAGAGATAGAGACTCTTGGAAACAGTATGGTAGAGAGAATGGGAGACAGGGAAGTGGAGAAAATGGGAGACAATGGGTTAGAGAGACTGGTACAGAATGATAGAGACACAGAGGGATATTGAAACAGGGGAGAGATATGGAAAAACAGGAAGATAGAGAGACTGGGAGACAGAGGGATAGGTAGACTGGGAGATAGGGAGATATAGAAACAAGAACAGAAATTGCTGGGAAAACTCAGATCCATGGAGAGAAATCAGAGTTAACATTTCAGATCCAGTGACCCTTCTTCAGTACTGATATAGAAACTGGGAGATAGAGAGATAGAGACTGTGAGACTGGTGGCAAAGGGAACACTAAAATAGGCGGTTTCATGGAGCGTGAGGAAGATTATCAGAAATGGCAGCAAGACCTTGATCAGCTGGGGTAGTGAGGCAAGAAATGGCAAATGGAGTTGAATATAGGTAAGTGTATGGTCTTGCATTTTGGGAAGTCAAATCAAGGTAGAAGTTTTGTGGTTAGGGGTAGGGCCTTAAGGAGTGCAGTGGAACAGTGGAGTTCAGGTGCACGGTTCCCTGAAAATTAAGTGACAAGTAGACAGGGCAGTGAAGAAGGCTTTTGGCACATTGGCCTTTATCAGTTAGGGCATTGAGTATAGACGTTGGGAAATTATGTTGCAGTTGTACAGGATGTTGGTGAGGCTGCACGTGGAGTATTGTTTTCAGTTTTGGTCTCCTTGCTATAGAAAGGATGCTATTAAACTGGAAAAGTGCAGAAGAAATCTACAAGAATGTTGCCAGGGCTCAAGGGTCTAAGTTATAGGGAGAGGTTGGACAAGCCATGACTTCTTTCTGTGGACCATAGGAAACTGACCAGGGGGTCTTATTGAAGTATATAAGATCTTGAGAGGCATAGATAGGGTGAATGCACATCGTCTTTTTTCCAGGGATGGTGGGCGGCACGGTGGCACAGTGGTTAGCACTGCTGCCTCACAGCGCCAGAGACCCGAGTTCAATTCCCGACTCAGGCGACTGACTGTGTGGAGTTTGCACATTCAAAGATGTGCAGGTCAGGTGAATTGTCCATGCTAAATTGCCCGTAGTGTTAGGTAAGGGGTAAATGTAGGGGTATGGGTGGGTTGCGCTTCGGCGGGGCAGTGTGGACTTGTTGGGCCGAAGGGCCTGTTTCCACACTGTAAGCAATCTAATCTAATCTAATCTAATCAATCTAATCTAATCTAATTGAAGACTAGTGTGCATCAGGGAAAGATTAAAAGGGAACCCAACGGGCAACTTATTTTACACAGAAGGTGGCACGCATATGGAATGAGCTGCTAGTGGAAGAGGTTGAGGCAGGTACATTAAAAATATTTAAAAGGCATTTGTACAAGTACATGGATAGGAAAGGATTAAAGAATATGGGTCAAGTGCAGGGAAATGGGATTCGCGTGGATGGACAATTTGGTTGACATGGACCAGTTTGGACCGAAGGGCCTGTCTCTATACAATAAGACACAATGACTCTATAATGAGGTGTAATTAGAAACAAGGGTGAAAAGTTACAGGGAGACAAACATAGAAACTTTGAGGAAGACCAATGTTCTTGAAGAAATTGTATTGATTCGGCATCTTACTGTGAGTAGGAGGGAGGCAAGGATCAGCTGAATTTCAATGTTTCAAAGAAATTTGAAGATTGCTAGAATTAGGGATCCGTGATTGAAGACGAGAGGCAAAAACTGTGCAGAGAGAAGGAACAAGGCAGAAACCAAGGTGGAGAGAGAGAGAGACAAAAACTGAAAACTAAGGTCTTAAATGAAGTGCTCATGAGGTAATTGATGCACTGGATTTGATTTTGTTTTTCCAAAACTACCTGGTGTTGGGTATGGTCCCATTAGATTGGAAAATAACAAAAGTAAATCCTTTAATCAAAAAGGGAGGGAGATGGAAAGGAACAAACCACAGGCCAGTTAACTGAGTATGTGACATGATAATGTTAGAAGTTATTATTAACAAAGTTGTAACAGGGTTCAAAGCAGTTAGGCACAGTCAATATATTTTGTGAAATAAAAATCATGTTGAATTACGTTCTTTGAGGATAAAGGGGAACTAGTGGATGTCCTGTAAATAGATTTTCAGAAGGCATTTGTTAAGATGCTACACGAAAGCTAAGTGCTGAAAAAGATTCATTGTATAGATAAAATGCTGAATAGAAGATTGGCTGGCTAACAGGAAGAAGAGTGTAGATATAAATGAGTCTTCTTTCAGGTTAGCAAAGATGTATGAGTGGTAGTCCACGTGGGATTAGTGCTGAGCTCTCTAATAGTTCTAATATATATAAATAACTTGGAAGAAGGGATTCCACTGGAGTTTAGAAGAATAAGAGGTGACTTGATTGAAACAGGGTAGATGTGGAGAAGATAGTCCTCTAATGGAACAATCCAGAACTTGGGTTCGCTGTTTAAAAATGGGACACCACTTAAAATAGGGATGAGGTGAACTTTGTTCTCTCAAAGTACTGAATGTTCAGAATGGTCTAACTAAAAAATAAATGGAAACATCATTTTTGCATACCTTAATACTGGAGTGAGTAGTTTCTTGGTCAGTAGTGGAGTGAAAGGTTATCAGGGATAGGTGGCAATGTGATTTTGCAGTTACAGTCAGAGCAGCCAGGATCTCATTGATTGGCACTGGAAACTGAAGGAGCTGAGTGGCCTGCTTCCGCTCCTTGTTGAAATGCTTGCATTTTTGACTGAAGTTGCGATTGCTAAGTTTGTTGATGACACGAAGCTAGGAGAATAAGTTGTGAAGACAGCACAATCTTATCACCCTAATATGGCCTGAAAGAATGCCCGAGATCTCATGGACTGGTGGAAGATTGGATGGATGTATTAGTTAAATGTTGATTGGGAAAGAATTGGTTGTGCAACTATGAGGACTTTAATAAATGGGTTGGGGAACTTTGTGGAGTGTGGCTAATCAAAATAAAACTCATAATAAAAGTGTTGACTTGGACTCTGTTTAAATACAGTTACTTTTCAGAGTACAGAAAGTTCTGGAATAATGCATGTTTCAGCAGTACAATTTGGCTATAATGTCACTGAAGAATTAGGGCACTGTATTTTGGAGAATCCATTCCTCTGTTGGCAATAGCGCAATTCCAGCAGGGATCAGTTCCCACTTTTCATTCTGCACAGGTAAAGAGAGCAGCTTTCTATCATTTTTAAAATGTGCCGAGTTAAATTTACTTTTGTTAATAAATATGATTTCAACCTTCATTCAGGCTGTACTATACTTTGCATTAGATGTTTGGGTGACTTTTGGGTGATTGTGAGTGATATTTTTTGCGAGTCTGCCCAACTTTTCCCATAGGTCCAATTATTTCTATTAAGTGATTTTCTATTAAACGAAGTTTCATCAGAATGCAACTATGGCCGTTTAGAAGAAATCCTGTATAACATTTGTAAATTAGGATGATTGAATCTAAATATGAAGATTCAGGGTGTGTCTATCCACTTCTGTTTCCTGAAACAGAGCCTCATGACTCAGGGAAGAATGAGTATACAATGTGGACTGTGTTACTTCTTCACCAAAGAGGAAGCAAGGTGTGGCCTTACTACTGTCATAAACATAGGAGACAGAATAAGAAGCAAAGTTTTTTTTTGGAATTCAAGGTTTGAACTGATTGTTAAATTCCATGGATTAAATTTGTCAAAAAGATGTTTTATAGAACACTTAAGACATGGTCAAATTTTGGCAAGTGTAGAAACACTGAAGATAGTAACACAATGGAATTCAATAGTCTACAATGCTGCAGAAATTTCATCTAGAAATTCAGAATTCTGCACTGGTTTATAAGTTAATGAACTGTACCAAAGTATAAAGTATGGACAGACCTTTAGCTTTGATGGGAGTTAGATTTATAGATACACATACACTGTTAAAATAAATGTTGGGAGCACAAAAAAAAGTTCCTAGGAAGCAGTCCATTCCAAAGGCACACAGGAGCAAGTGTCAATATGACAGAGAATGGAGGATACAATATTGTTGGAGAGTTGTCTAGATACAGGTCTCAGGTGGCAATATGAAAGAAGAATTGAAACTAATAGAAATAAGGACAGAAATGTTATTTATAATTTTGAGAAGCAAAGAGAATTTGGGATTTATAATAAGAAAATGAGCCCCACACCTCAGTCGTGACCAATTGATGTTTAGGTGTCATTCAAAGTACCATTAACCATGAACTGTCTCAAACAATATTACAAAGTGATTTGAAACTAAATATGAAACAAACATTCAGAGGCAGAAAAATGGCCGAAATAGATTAAGGGGAGGGCAATGTATTGGTCACAAGAACTTTCAGCTGATTAATGAATATGCTGGTGATAGAGCTTTTTAAATTGTACAGTAATGTGGATGTACATCTACAGGGTATGGAATAGACTTTCCAAAATATTGCTGAATCTCAGGAATAAGGATTGGGACAAAGTTAGGCATTTAAGAGTTTAACAACTTTCAGATTTAGGATAATTTCACCACTAAATAAATTTTAGAAGTGTCACTGACATCAGAGAAAAGAAAATCAGAGATGAAGAAACAATGGTAATAAAATTGCATTGTATTGTGCCCATCCATACTCAAAACGGTTTAAAAAATTAGTAAGGCATACAGAATAAATGACAATGAGTGTGATACATCAAAGGACACTGTCACAATCTATTGTACATCTGTCCTTAGCAAGAGGTCTCAACATATATATATTTAAAGGTATGGAATATAGAAGACAAATACCTTGATTTTAAATTTTGTAGATGTGATAACATGATTCTATCTGCCAACAATAAAATGTAGTTAAGGTAAGAGAAAAATTGTGGAGAAGGTCACAGAAAAGGACCAGCTTTGGACAACTACAGGGGACATGGTAGCACAATGGTGAGCACTGCTCACAGCGCCAGAGACTGAGATTTGATTCCAGCCTTGGGTGACTGTATAGAGTTTGTACTGTGTAGTCGAATGGGTTTCCATTCTGATCTCCTCCTACAGTTCCAAAATGTGCAGGTTATGTGGATTGGCCATGCTAAATTATCCATAGTGTCTCAGGATATGCAGGCTAGGTTGATTTGCTATGGTAATTTGTGGGGTTACAGAATTAGGATGGGGGCTGAGTCTGCATGGGAAGCTCTTCAGAAGGTTGTTGTAGACTTGATGAGCTGAATGGCCTCTGCACTGTAGGGATTACATGAACTGAAAGCATTATGTAGGAGCTGTTGTACACCAAGTTAATCAACATTGAACATATCTGCAGCAAGTATTTACAGCTTGAGCAGCTTTGGATCTGACTTGAGGGGATTTGAAATATGGTCCCTGATAACGGACAGCAAGGTGTGACGGAAGGTGAAACAGGTATGGTTACACAAGGGCAGTTCTCAAGAAGCTTTTGTCCTTGCAATTGTCCAAGAATTACACAGTTTTTACACACTGTACAGATGAGAATGGAGACGGAAGGGACGAGAAACAAACTGACCATGACATTTTGGCAGAAGGACCCATTCAGAAGGAGGGAGGAAATAAGAATTTATGTATAATTTAAGGGCAAGATACTGTACTCTGCAGTCACAAGTCCTGAAGGCTATGTTCTAGATTAGAGTGGTGCTGGAAAAGCACCACTCTAATCTAGAATCTGGTTTCCAGCATCTGCAGTCCTTGTTTTTACCTGAAGGCTATGTTGCCTGACTGGTTCCAGGGTTAAGAACATCTCCTCGGTGCTGGAGAAGAACTTGGTGATACTAATGATATTAATGGGACTGGAAAGGAGGTTCTGCTGAAAGATTTTGAAGAGTTGAATTGAAAAGAAGAATCTCCAAGGTAATAACCTACAAGCAAACTGGAATCAGTAAATAAGGTCAAGGAGATAAGTGTGTGACTTAAAGATTGGTGTGGGAGGAATGGCCATTGATGCCATCCTGGAGTATTTGGAGATGCCGGTGTTAGACTGGGGTGTACAAAGTTAAAAATCACACAACACCAGGTTATAGTCCAACAGGTTTAATTGGCAGCACTAGCTTTCTGAGCACTGCTCCTTCATCAGCGCACCAAAAGCTAGTGCTTCCAATTAAACCTGTTGGATTATAACCTGGTGTTGTGTGATTTTTAATGCTGGACTATAGATAGCTGATCTCATTGGATTGGCTTCACTTGAACTGCACTGGGATCAGTATCCTAGTGAACTGAATAACTAGGGCTGTACAGATGACTTTGAATTAATGGTGCTGGATGGGATTGAATATGCACAGAATAATTATGAAGACAGCAACAGAAAGCCCTTGTAACAATGGGGCATGTGAAATGAACCACACAGTCCATAAAACTTTGAGAACAACCAAACTGTCAATTATCATTTATGTTGGTGTTTGGGCAGTAGATGTTAAGAATTCATTGCTGATGGTTAGAGGATATAGTCCATATCAGTTAGTTTTTGGTAGGAATCTAAATGTTCCATCAGTAAGAAGTGATCAGCCTCTAATTTGGAAAGGGGTTGCAACTAGTTTTGCTTTGTTGAAACATTTGAGGACACAGCATGCAGATAGAAAAATAAATCATTAAAGCCAAAGTCTCAGAAAGAATTTGTTAAATATAAGGTAAGGCCATGTGGACACCAGTTTTAATCTGGCAAATATTGTTTAGTGTAAGACATAGGCCTTAGAGAATAGAGAGACCTGGGGGCTATTGGCAAAGATCAAACAATAATAATTTTACGTCATGGAAGCAAACTGTTTCCAGATTTAGATTCTGAAGGAGTTTTACAAAATAATAGAGAAGCTAGGTACGTCTCATAAGCAAATGTTGCACAGCTAGAAGGATCAAACTACCACAATTGATAGTTTATCTAGTAATGGACAGATTAATTCTGATGCTCAAATGAGTCCATTGATTCCAAAGGACAACTACTAAAAGGAGGCATCAAAGTCAAATATTTATGAGAAAGGAGCTGGTCAATGGAGAGGTGCAACTTTTATAAGTGGAGCTGAGAAGGCCGCTAATAAACATAAAACCTGAATTAATGTGCATGATGACGAGCAGGAGATTAGGCCCATTGATTGCAAACATGAACTACTGAGGTGGAAGGGAGGAAAATGTAGTATAAGCCCAAATAATGAAGATTAAATCATAGATCATTGGAAAGAATCCTATTAATAAGCGAGGGAGGTCAAACAAAAGCAGTACAGAAAAAGAAGGCCAGATAGAGAATTAACAAGGACAAAAAAAAAGCACAAATCAGAAGCTTTAGTAGCCATAAACAAACTAGAAGACAACTTAATAAAAATACTAAATAACAAGAACTACAAAGCTGGAGAGAATGTGGAAAATGCACAAGTGTTAACCAGCTCTATCACATAGGTGGATGTGCATGAAAGCCTTTATCTCATCAGGTTCTTTTGAAAACCTCAAATGGACATTCCTTCACCACACTCACAGATAGTTTATTCCAGACCCTAAACATTTGCTTTGTGTTTCTCCTTGTCCCTCCATTTATTCTTTCCGAAATTCCCGAACATCTGTGCCCTCAGGTTCTTGAACCTTCCTCTAATGGGAACAGTTTGTCTCTATCTACTCTATCCAGACCCCGCATGATTTTCAATATCTAGGTCAAATCTGTCTCAACCTTTGCTTCTCCACTGAAAACAGTCCCAGCTTTTTTTAGTCAATCGACATAACAGAAGTTCTTCATAAGGGAATGGTTTTCATGAATCTTTTTCGCACCCTCTCTGAAGCCTTTGTGTCCTTCTGTGGTATTGTAGGGAACATTTAGCATTGCATGATGGGAAAAAATTGGCCAACTCTTGAGTTATAGATCACTAAGTTATAAAGGACTATGGCAAAAGGTTAGAGACAGTAAACATGACACAGGCTGATAGCATACAAAATCTCTAGCCTTGTAACGGCTCCTTTTATATTTCGAACTGCAGATTTTAGCCTAAACAAAACGTCCGGACACAGAAACAAAGTTATAGAATGACATGAATGATTGATGCTTTGGAAAACCAATAAGGAAACGTTCAGTGTTATGGATCACAAACATTCCAAGATAATCTGTCACTCCTCAGCATATTCTAAAGTATTTAAATGTTATCCTTTCCTTTGTAAAGTGTGAAAAATCACGGAGAGCTTGAGAAACTTGTCTCTCTTCTCTCATGTTTTTAGCCAAAAAACTGCATGTAGTGTTTCTTTTTTAATAAAGGCTGAATATTTTTCAGTTCAAGGGTGTTTCTGAACCTTTGTCTAATGTGTTCATTTAGCTCTCATAGAGATGTGCTAATTAAAATCCGATTTAACACTTCCCTAAGTTCAAATCCCAAAATGGGGCGCAATTCTCCAGTTGATACTAAACAAGTCTTTTTTTAACAGCAGCTTCGGCACGACTTTGTTGCATTTGTACTGTTCCACACCCCCAGATGTTGCCAAGGGAGACAGGAAGCAAGACACTTCTGGAATACTGCATTCAATTCTGGTCACTGTGCGATAGGAAAGATGTTGTAAATCTTAAAAGGATGCAGTAAAGATTTACCAGGATGTTGCTGGAGTTGGAGGGAGAGTCTGAACAGGCTTGAGCTATTTTCCTTGGGTTGTCATTCGCTTGGACCTGTGTTTTTGTTTTTGCTGCTGCTTTCCTTTTATTTACTTATCTGTGCTACTTAGCTCTGTGATCTGCCTGTATTGCTCGCAAGACAATACCTTGGTACACGTGCCTTGGTACACGTGACAATCAATTCAATTCAATGCAATTCACAGTCTGAGGGGCGACCTTATAGAGACTTATAAAACCATGATGGGCATCGTTAGGGTGAATAGCCCAGGTCTTTTTCCCAGGGTAAGGGAGTCCAAAACTAAAGGGCATAGGTTTACAATGAGAGGGGAAAGATTCTAAGGGGACCTCGGGGTAACATTTTCACACAGAATTGCTACATAGATGGCATGAGCTGCTGGTGGAAGTGATGGGGGCTGAACCAATTAACTAGGAGCAGGAATAGGCCATCTGGCCCTTCTAGCCTGCTCTGCCATTCAATAAAATCATAGCTGATCTTTATGTCGACTCTGCTCCACTTACCTGCCCTCTCTCCATAACCCTTAATTCCTTTACTGTTCAAAACAATATCCAGCTTAGCTTTAAAAACATTTACTGAGGAAGCCTCAACCATTTCATTGGGCAGGGAATTCCACAGATTCACAACCCTGTGGGTAACGAAGTTCCTTCTAATTCAGTCCGAAATCTGGTCCCCCCAATTTTGAGGCTATGCCCTCTTATCCTAGTTTGACCCGCTGGTGCAAATATCTTCTCTACTTCTTTCTTTTGTTCCCTATCTATTCTCTTCATCATTTTATATGTTTCTATAAGATCCCCACCCTCCACTCCCAATCTTCTAAATTACAATGAATATAATCCTTATAAGCCAACCCCCTCAACTTGGGAATCAAACTAGTCAACCTCCTCTGCACCCCTCTTAGTGCAAGTACAACCTTTCCCAAGTAAGAAGACCAAAACTGCAAGCAGGACCCTATAAAGCTGTAACATAACCTCTCTGCTTTTAAACTCAATCCTTTTAGTAATGAAGAACAAAATTCTATTTGCCTTCTTAATTATCTATTACACTTGCAGGGCCAACCTTTTGTGAATCATGCACAAGGACACTCCCAGGTCCCTCTGCGTAGCAGCATGCTGCAATTTCTTACTATTCAAGTAGTAATCCTTTTTGCTGTTATTCCTACCAAAATGGATGACTTCATATTTATTAACATTGTACTCCATCTGTCAGACCCTTGTACACTCACTCAAACTATGTCCCTTTACGAAGTTTTACTGCCCTCTGTACACTTTTGATATAAAAGGTACAATTTCAATATTTAAAAGGCATCTGGACGGGCACATGAATAGGACCATAATTATTCACAATTTGGAGCTGGAGACCATGTGTAGTGTGTCAAGGTTTGCAAATGACACTAAGTTGATTAGATTTTTTTTAGATTAGATTACAGTGTGGAAACAGGCCCTTCAGCCCAACAAGTCCACACCGACCTGCCGAAGCGAAACCCACCCATACCCCTACGTTTACCCCTTACCTAACACTACGGGCAATTTAGCATGGCCAATTCACCTGACCCTGCACATCTTTGGACTGTGGGAGGAAACCGGAGCACCCGGAGGAAACCCACGCAGACACGGGGAGAACGTGCAAACTCCACACAGTCAGTCACCTGAGGCAGGAATTAAACCCGGGTCTCTGGCGCTGTGAGGCAGCAGTGCTAACCACTGTGCCACCGTGCCGCCCAGTGGTAGAGGAAAGTGTACAGAGGTCTATAAAACTTTGTAGCCTCCTGGCAAACTCACTATTTGGTCCTGATGTAGCAAATATTATTGACAATTTTAGGTTCATGACAGTGAACCCTAGAATTAAACATTGAGTCTTAGAATTGTACATCACAGAAACAGACCCTTTGGTCCATGCTGAACAGATATCCTAAATTAATCTAGTCCCATTTGCCAGCATTTAGCCTGTATCCCTCTAAACGCTTCCTATTCATGTACCCGTTCAGAAGACTTTTAAGTATTGGTGTTGGGCAGATTATGGAAAATTGTCGGTGCAACCAGGTGATGGTGATGGGAGGTTTAGATTTTCCCAACAGTGACTGGGATTCACTTAGAGGTTTAGATGGAGCAAAATTTGTAAGGAGCATCCAGGAGAGTTTTATAGAGCAGTATGTAAATAGTCCAACTCAGCAAGGGGCCATACTGGACCTGGTGTTGGGGAATGAGCCCAGCAAGGTGGTTGAAGTTTCAGTAGGGGATTACTTTGGAAATAGTGATAACAATTTTGTAAGTTTTGGAATACTCATGGGCAAAGATGAGAGTAGTCCTAAAGGAAGAGTGCTAAATTGGTGGAAGGCCAACTATAGCAAAATTCGGCAGGAGCTGGGGAATGTAGATTGGGAGCAGCTGTTTGAGGGATAGAAATGGCAAGATAAGGGAATCATAGATGACATGTGAAATTGTGAGACTAGCTAAGAGGAAAAAGGAAGCATACATAAGGAAAACAGTCAAAGCTTTGAAAGAACATCAGGAAAGTAGAACCAATCTAAAAAGAATTAAAAGGATGAAAAGGGGTCATAAAAATTTTTTAGCAAACAGGGTTAAGGAAAATCCCAAAGCCTTTTATTTGTATATAAGGAGCAAGAGGGCAATGAGAGAAAGGGTTGGCCCATTCAAGGTCAAAGACAGAAAGTCATATGTGGAGTCAGAGAAAATGGGTGAGATTCTTAATGAATACTTTGCATCGGCATTCACTGAGGAAAGGGACATGACAGATGTTGAGATTAGTGATAGATGTTTGATTACTCTCGGTCAAGTTGGCATAAGGGGAGAAGGTGGGTATTCTAAAGGACATTAAGGTGGACAAATCCCTCGTCCTGTTAGGATCTATTCCAGGTTACTGAGGGAAGCGAGAGAGATATCTTTGCAACATCTTTGAACATAGGTCAGGTTCCCAGAGGACTAGAGAATTGCTAATGTTGTCCCTTGTTTAAGAAGGGTAGCAAGGATAATCCAAGTATTTATAGACTGGTGAGCCTAATGTCAATGGTACAGAAGTTGCTGGAGAAGATACTGAGGGATAGGAACTATTCCCATTTGGAAGGAAATAGGCCTACCAGCGATAAGCAACATGGTTTTGAGCGGGGAAGGTCATGTCATACCAACTTAATAGAATTCTTTGAGGAAGTGACAAAGTTGATTGGTGAGGGAAGGGCTGAAGATGGCATATACATGGACTTCAGTAGGCATTTGATAAGGTTCTCCATGATAGACTGATGGTGAAAGTGAAGTTGCATGGGGTCCAGGGTGTACTAGATAGATGGATAGAGATCTGGCTGAGCAACATGAGACAGGGAGTAGTAGTGGAAGGGAGTTTCTCAAAATGGAGACCTGTGACCGTTGGTGTTCCAAAGGGATCCGTGCTGGGACTATTGTTGCTTGTGATTCTGAAGGAAGATGTAGGTGGTCTGATTAGCAAGTTAGCAGATGACACTAAGATTGGTGGAGTATCAGATAGCGAAGGACACTGTCAGAGAATGCAGCAGAATATAGATAGATCGGAAAGTTGGGTGGAGAAATGGCAGATGGAGTTCAATCCAGGCAAATGTGAGGTGATGTCATTTGGAAGATCCAATTCAAGAATGAACTATGTAGTAAATGGAAAAGCCCTGGAGAAAATTGATATACAGAGAGATCTGGGTGTTCAGGTCCA
This sequence comes from Chiloscyllium plagiosum, assembly GCF_004010195.1. NCBI lineage: Eukaryota > Metazoa > Chordata > Chondrichthyes > Orectolobiformes > Hemiscylliidae > Chiloscyllium > Chiloscyllium plagiosum. The sequence goes on from NC_057724.1 coordinate 1,455,148, forward strand.
TTGTCCCCTGAAGATGGCAACGCAAGTCAATAGAGTGGTCAAGAAAGCATACAGCATGCTTTCCTTCATCAGACGGGATATTGAGTACAAGAGTTGGCAGGTCATGTTACAGCTGTATTGGACGTGGTTTGGCCACATTTGAAATACTGCATAAAGTTCAGGTTGCCACATTACCAGAAGAATGTTGATGCTTTGGAGAGGGTACAAAGGAGGTTCACCAGGTGTTGCCTTGTATGGAGGGCACTAGCTATGAAGAGAGGTTGAGTAGATTAGGATTATTTTCATTAGAAATATGGAGGTTGAGGGGGGACTTGATTGAGGTCTACAAAATCATGAAAGGTATAGACAGGGTGGATAGTAAGAATCTTTTTCCCCAGAGTGTGGGACTCAATTACTAGGAGTTCAAGATGAGAGGGGAAAGGTTTAAGGGAGATATGCATGGAAAGGTCTTTTTGTAGGGGGTGGTGGATGCCTGGAACATGTTGCCAGCGGAGGTGGTAGAGGCAGGCACAATAGCCTCATTTAAGATGCATCTAGACAGATACATGAATAGGCAGGAAGCAGAGGGATACAGATCGTTAGAAAATAGCAACAGGTTTAGACAGAGGATCTAGTTTGGTGTAGGCTTGGTGGGCCGAAGGGCCTGTTCCTGTTATTTGTTCTTTGTTCTAATCAATCTCATCTTCCAGGATCTTCCCTTCCGGTAGACTTGTCAATGAGATTCAACCTCCCCACAACTCCCCACCCTGATCCTAATCCCACCAAATTGCTGATCATCAATTTCTGTTCGTGACCTCTGTATTAACTTTTTTTTATTCATTTGAGGGATGTGGGCATTACTGACTAGGCAGCATTTATTGCCCATCCCTAGTTTCCCTTGAGAGGGTGGTGGTGAGTTGCCTTTTGAACTGCTGCAGTCCATCTGTTGTGGGTTGGCCCACAATGTTGTTTGGAAGATAATTCTGGGATTTTGTACGTGTAACAGTGAAGATTGGTGATAACTTTCCAAGTCAGGATGGTCATGGTTCTCCCACGTATCTGCTGCCCCTCTAGATGGAAATGGTCATGGGTTTGCAAGGTGTTATCTGAGGATCTTTCATGCACTTGGTGAAGTAGAAACTGCTGTTACTGAATGTTAATGGTGGAGTGAGCAGATACTTGTGGATATGGCGCCAATCAAGCAGGCTGCTTTGTCCTGGATGATGTCAAGCTTCTTGAGTGTTGTTGAAGCTGTGCTCATCCAGGCAACTGGAGAATACCCTATCACATTACTGACTTGTGCTTTGTAGATAATGGACAAGCTTTGGGGAATTAGGTGATGTGTTTCTTACAGCCGTATTCCAAGACTCTAACCTGCTCTTGTATTTATCTAGGGAATGTAATTGAGTTTCTGGTCAATGGTAACTCTAAGGATGTGGATAATCCCAAGGATAAGTACATACAATAAACAGCTGTCTCCCTTTAGGTGTCGACCCTCTCTCCTTTAGACATATCTTTATCACCTCCCTCCTCCCAAACAAACTGTCCACCTTTTCATTCTGACAACCACTGACCAATTTCCGAACACTCTGTCCTCTCCAATACATGTGAAGACATGGTAATTGTCAAAATACCTTCCCACTTTTCCAAGAATTCCGTGTTAGTTCTTCCCCAAACCATTCTGACAATGGTGGGAAGTTGTTTCCTCTCTCCATGGCACTTGCCAGTCTGCTACATTTCAGCCAATGGATAGTGAAATATCAGGGAACCATGTTTCAAGACAGGTAGAAAAGAAATGTGACCAACAGACAGGATAGTTTGCCCGAGGAGTGGGAATGAGAGAGGCTGTCAGTTCATTTCATAAAACCTTAAAAGCATTCTTGGACCAGAGCCGGAATAGATCGTCCTGTCCACACAGCTCATCTCCTTCCGCCATGGTCAAGATTCTTTGGGCTCCCAGCTCCTCCAGTTTGGTGTCGATGGCACGGGCAAAAGCACAGAAATGTGGGTACACTCGTGAACCCAGGCCAAAAACTGCAAACCTACAGGAATAAAACAAATCAGATTATAACTCTCTGTCCTGGCTGTTGCTGTATCTGCAGCTTAAGGATCGAGAGAGAAGGGAGCAAGGACAGAGGAAAGGGGTTGAAGGAATAGGAAAGCAAAAGGGAGGAGAGGATGAGGGAGCAGGAGAAGATGAGGGAGAAGGGGAGGATCAACCTCAGGGCTTTGTGACCCTCGGGTTAAAACACCAGCAATCATGTCTCTCTAATTAGAGAGCAGCAGTGGGGATTACAAAATATTCAGCACCATTTGTGACTTCTCAGATACTGGTGCAGTCTATAACCAAAATTAGCAGATCTGGTCAACATTCTTCAGGGCAACAAGGGATGGGTGATAATTGTTAACTTAGCAAAAATGCGCACACTCCACGAATGCATAAAATAAACTTCCAGGTTTGGTTGATAAATGGCAAGTAATATAAAGTCATGCTGGCCATTCCTTTACTGTAGCTGAGTTAAAATCATGGAACCCCCTGTCCAGTATTGTGGTGGATGTTCCTATACCACTGCAGCAATTCAAAAAGGCAGCTCACCACATCTCTTTTAATGGCAACCAGGCAATAAATGCTCACCTGGTCAGTGATATAATGTCCCATAAATAAATATATGTTTTTTTAAAAATCATACAAAGATGGATGAAGTGAGAGCAGAAATAGAAATCAATGGTTTTAATTGGATATCCTTTACAGAATCATGGCTGCAGTGTAACTGTGATGATGCTGTCACATTACAAAGGTTATTTTGTCCTTGGGTTTTTTGAAGAGAAGTTGTAAAGGCAGAGGTGTTGAAGAGTCTAGTTTAACCATGGCTAGTTGTGGCTAGTTCTCCCAGTTTAGGTTTTTTTCTAGTTTGTTTTTAGCGGTACCAGTCACAAGATGTGAGAGTCCAGGAGAGTTGCAATATTCAGTGAAAAATTTCTCTGACTTTCTCTGAAATCTCCCTCTGAATGTTGTTCCTTCCTGCTTATAAGAATTTGTGTTTGAATTTATTTTCTTTTGTCAAGGGGTGTGTTTATGGGATGTTACTGTATTCGAACAGTTAATTAGTATTAGATACTGTATCAGGTCAGTTAAGTTTTTAATAGTTAAGTTATTCCAAATTTCACTTTCTTTTGTTCATGTTTTAACTGTTTTCTTTAAATGAATTGTGTTTTGCTTCAAGATGAGTGGTTTGGCCAGTTGTATCACACCTGTAACACCCACTTCACATCTGCCTATAAAATAAGGAAAAGTTAGGGTCTAGGCTACCTGCTTAGAACATTTTGAGGGGATCTGGCCTGGTACATAACAGTAACCAAGTTGGACGGAGATAGTCAAGGACGGTGACATTTTGGAAGGATGAAGGTAACCATGGAGGTAGAGTAGCTCTGCTAATAAAGGATGAGATCAGCACAGTGCTGAGAAATCATCTTTGTTCAGAAGTCAAGATGCAGAATCAGTTTTGTGGAGATCAGGCATAGCAATGAAAGCAGTGACTGATTGGGAGTACTGTGTAGGTCTCCTCATGGCATGACAGAACATAATTTTTAAAATTACAGAAAAAAGAACAAAGAAAATTACAGCACAGGAACAGCCAGCCAAGGCTGAGCCAATCCAAATCCTCTAGGTAAACCTGTTGCTTATTTTCTAACAATCTGTATCCCTTTGCTCCCTGCCCATTCATGTATCTGTCGAGATACATCTTAAATGACGCTATCGTGCCCGCTTCTACCATCTCCGCTGACAACGCATTCCAGGCATGCACCACCGTTTGCATAAAGAATTTTCCATGCACATCTTCCCGAAACTTTTCCCCTCTCACTTTGAACTCATGACCTCGAGGAGTTGAGTCCCCCACTCTGCGAAAAAGCTTCCCGGGGCAGCCGGGAAGGAAAGCAGTGAGTATAAATACTCACTCTTTGATGCCAACAGTCATTTTGAGTGCGAGCAGCAGCAGAGTGTAAAGGAACCCGGAAGGCTACAGCTAAGGTGAGACAGTTTGTTTTAAAATCACTTACCGGTAGCAGGCAGCGGTGTTTTTTTTTCTCTTCACAGAAAAAGCGGGAGCAGCAGGGGGAAGTGATGAAGACCAGAGGGGCAGCCGGGTAGATTTTTTCCCTATAAAAGCACGCAGGAGAAGAACCTGAAGCACTACAGAGGTAGTGCCTCCCACCCGCCCTCCTCCTCTAACCTAATAATAAGACCTGTTGTGGAAAGTAGGTAAGTGCTGCATTTTGCTTGTTCTATTCTTTAGACACAGTTTTTTTTTAAAAAAGGTTACTTTTAGAGGGATGGCAGTGAAAGCAGTGCAATGTTCCTCTTGCAACATGTTTGAGGAGGGATACCATGGACGTCCCTGCTGATTACACTTGCAGGAAGTGCACCAATCTCCAGCTCCTCCAAGACCGTGTTAGGGAACTGGAGCTGGAGTTGGATGAACTTAGGATCATTCGGGAGGCAGATGGGGTCATAGATCGGAGCTTTAGGGAAGTAGTAACTCCAAAGATGGCAGATAGATGGGTGACAGTGAGGGGGACTGGGAGGAAGCAGCCAGTGCAGGGACCCCCTGCAGCCGTT
>NC_057724.1:1463646-1467208 GCF_004010195.1 Chiloscyllium plagiosum
TGTTCCCTGGATGCTGCCTGACCTGCTGTGCTGTTCCAGCAATAAAGTTTCAACTTTGATCTCCAGCATCTGCAGATCTCACTTTCTCCTCGAAGATTTCAACCTACTGCGAATCCTCTTACAAGGATGCCTTCCTTGAAGAAGCTCTCTGCCTCTCTCTACAAAGATCTAACACTCTCTGCTCATTCCTGAAGAAGGGCCTGTGCCCGAAATGTCGAATCTCCTGTTCCCTGGATGCTGCCTGACCTGCTGTGCTGTTCCAGCAATAAAGTTTCAACTTTGATCTCCAGCATCTGCAGATCTCACTTTCTCCTCGAAGATTTCAACCTACTGCGAATCCTCTTACAAGGATGCCTTCCTTGAAGAAGCTCTCTGCCTCTCTCTACAAAGATTTCAGTGAGTCCCTCTCTCACTGCACACCCCAGGTCATCTCCTCTGCCAACTCCCCTCCTCCAAGTCCCTCCTCCCTACCTTTTATCTTCTCCTGCTGAACACTCTCTGCTCATTCCTGAAGAAGGGCCTGTGCCCGAAACGTCGAATCTCCTGTTCCCTGGATGCTGCCTGACCTGCTGTGCTGTTCCAGCAATAAAGTTTCAATGTATGCCTTTTTGACCACTCTATTGACTTGTGTTGCCACCTTCAGGGGACAATGGACACCCAGATCTCTCTGTACACCAATTTTCCCCAGAATTTTTCCATTTACCGCAGAGTTTGCTCTTGAGTTGGATCTTTCACAATGCGTCACCTCACATTTGCCAATATTGAACTCCATCTGCTATTTCTACACCCAACTCCCCAATCTATCTATATTCTGCTGTATTCTCTGACAGTCCCTTCACTATCTACTACTTCACCAATCTTAGTGTCATCTGCTAACCTGTTAATCAGACCATCTATACCTTCCTCCAGATCATTTATGTATATCACAAACAACATTGGTCCTAGCACGGACCCCTGTGGAACACCAGTGATCACAAGTCTCCATTTTGAGAAACTCCTTTCCACAACAAATCTCTGTCTCCTGTTGCGCAGCTGGTTCTTTATCCATCTAGTTAGTACATCCTGGACCCCATGCAACCACCACCTTACCATGGGGGACCTTAACAAATGCCTTACTGAAGTTCATGTATGTGACATCATCATCAATCAACTTTGTCACTTCCTCAAAGAATTATATTAAGTTGATAAGACATGACCTTTCCTGTGCAAAACTATGATGCCTATCACTGTCAGCCCATTTTCTTCCAAATGGGAATAGATCCTATCCCTCAGTATCTTCTCCAGCAGCTTCCCTACCACTGACATCAGGCTTACCGGTCTATAATTACCTGGATTATTCCTGCTACCCTTCTTAAGCAAAAGGACCACATTAGCAATTCTCCAATGCTCCAGGACTTCACCTATGTTCAACGATGCTGCACAGATATCTGTTAAGGCCCCAGCTATTTCCTCTCTCACTTCCCTCAGTATTCTAGGATAGATCCCACCCAGACCTGGGGACTTGTCTATCTTAATTCTTGTTTGAATACCCAACACTTCCTCCCTCCTTATGCTAGAGTAATCAAACCTGTAGGCATTTGGAATAAAGAAAAAAATGCAAAATAATGTGTGATTTTAATCTTCATATAGATTTGACAAACCAAACTGGCAGTGTAGCCTGCAGGATAAGCTGATGGAGTATTTTGGGAAAAATGTATTAGAAAAGTATATTCTGGAAGCAATCATAGAACAGGCTATTTCAATGTGTAGAAAGACATGATTAAGTAATGATCTCATATTAAAGGATCCTCAAGACAAGAGTGATTATAACGTGTAAGAGTTCAGTTTGAGAATGAGAAACATGAGCCTGAAATGATTGTCTTAAATTTATATTAACGTAGATACAAGGGTATGAAGAAATGATTGGGTGAAGGGGAAAGGGAAAAAATAGGTTATAAAGTTAAGATAATAGAGAAGCACTGACACATTTATAGGGATAGAGATATATTTAACGATGAGGAATGTTATGAAACTGAAGGCGTGTACTATACCTTTAAGAGACAGTGAATAATGTTTTGCACTGAAAGCTTACAAGCACCTGTCCAATGACTAACTAGCAGTCTCAGAGTGTACTGAAAAATTGAAACTATCTAACATTTTGTTGTGAATAGATATCTGAGTAGTTGCTGTTTTGACAACTATTTGAATTTAACCAATCAGCCTAAATTATGCCTCAGGATACTAAAACCCAATCGAGTTTGAATTTATTGTTCTGCCAACCACGAAAGAATGAGATGACCCGATGTTTGTTATATAAAAAAGGCAGGTATTTTGAAAGTCAGACAGAGTAACTGCCATTGAGAGGGGTGGAGAGAGAGAGAGAGAGAGACAGACAGACTGACAGACAGGGAGAGAAAGAGAGAGACAGAGAGAGAGAGATTAAGATTAAGACACTTTCTCTCAAAGGTACCTTTTCGTATGAAGCATCATCACAATAAAAAGAAAGAAGATGACCCAGGGAGATTTTCAGCTGAAGGAAGAAAGACACAGATGATGATGACAGCCGCTGTATGGTTTTGAAATTGATTTGATGTACTTTTAATAAGTGTTCTATTGGAACAGTACATTGTTATAGAATTGGAGGCAGGTAATAAGCATTTAAGAGAAAGAGGGTTTAGAGTTGTGAATAGTTATTGTTTAATATTCACATTTAGAGGTAAAGAATAAATTGATATTATTTTCTTTAAATAGTGGAATCTGGGAGTTCTCTGTCACTCATACTTTAACAGATTACGAGGTGAGGTGAGCTTTTCTGGGGAGGAGAAAGTGAGGACTGTAGATGCTGGAGATCAGGATCGAGAATGTGGTGCTGTAAAAGGTCAGTCAGCATCTGAGGAGCAGGAGAATCGACGTTTTGGGCAAAATAATGTTGATTTCCTTTTGCTCGGTTGCTGCCTGACCTACTTAAAATTGAAAGTCCCTAATGGTCTTATGGTTCGTTATTGGATCTTAAAGAAATTGATTTCAGTGATAGTGTCTTCATTGGCTGGAATCTTTCAAAATTCATTACATTCTGGAAAGAGCTCCATGGCTTGTAAAACCAGAAATATAACATCTCTATTCAAGGAGGGAGACAAAAATCAGCAACCTATCAGTCAGTTACCTTAAGATCTATCATAGGGAAGAGACTAGCATTCATTATTAAGGCACTTAGAAAATAATAATGCGATTGGACAGAGTCAATGTGGTTCTATGAAAAGGAATCCAACTTTGATAAATTTAATGGCATTAGAGATGGGACAAGAAATATTCAAGCTTGGATTCTGTGGGTGTAATGGTTATCAAAAAGAGGTGTGAACATGCAAGCTTACGGGCATTTGAGATAAGAGCTGAAAAATGTGTTTCTGAAAAAGCACAGCAGGTCAGGCAGCATCCAAGGAGCAGGAGAATCAACGTTTCGGGCATAAGCCCTCCTTCAGGAATGAGGAAGGTGTGCCAAGCAGGCTAAGATAAAAGGTAGGGAGGAGGGACTTGGGGGAGGGGCGTTGGGAATGCGATAGATGGAAGGAGGTTAAGGTGAGGG
>NC_057724.1:1467471-1468646 GCF_004010195.1 Chiloscyllium plagiosum
GCGGATGCAGTAAATGATGTGTGTGGAGGTGCAGGTGAATTTGTGACGGATATGGAAGGATCTCTTGGGGCCTTGGAGGGAAGTGAGAGGGGAGGTGTGGGTGCAAGTTTTGCATTTCAAGCGGTTGCCGGGAGTGGAGGTTGGGTTGGTGGACCTGACGAGGGAGTCGCGGAAGGAGTGGTATTTCCGGAACGCTGATAGGGGAGGGGAGGGAAATATATACTTGGTGGTGGGGTCTGTTTGGAGGTGGCGGAAATGACGAAGGATGATACGATGTATATGGAGGTTGGTGGGGTGGTAGGTGAGGACCAGTAGGGTTCTGTCCTGGTGGCGATTGGAGGGGCGGGGTTCAAGGGCGGAGGAGCAGGAAGTGGAGGAGATGCGGTGGAGAGCGTCGTCAACCACGTTCATGGGGAAATTGCAGTCTTTAAAGAAGGAGGCCATTTGGGTTGTTCGGTATTGGGATTGGTCCTCCTGGGAACAGATACGGCGGAGGTGAAGGAATTGGGAATATGGGATGGTGTTTTTACAGGGGGCAGGGTCGGAGGAGGTGTAATCTCGGTAGCTGTGGATGTCGGTCGGTTTATAGTAAATGTCCGTGGTGAGTCGGTTGCCCGAGATAGAAATTGAGAGGTCTAGGAAGGGGAGGGAGGAGTCTGAGACGGTCCAGGTAAATTCGAGGTCGGGGTGGAAGGTGTTAGTAAAGTGGATGAACTGTGGGAGCACGAGGTAGCACCGAGACAGTCATCAATGTAGCAGAGGAAAAGGTGGGGGGTGGTGCCAGTGTAGCTGCGGAAGATGGACTGTTCTACATAACCGACGAAGAGGCAGGCATACCTGGGGCCCATGCGGGTGCCCATGGCTACTCCTTTGGTTTGGAGGAAGTGGGAGGATTGGAAAGAGAAGTTGTTTAGAGTGAGGACCAGTTTAGTCAGTCGAAGGAGGGTGTCAGTGAAAGGGTACTGGTTGGGAAAGGAAGAAGCGGAGGGCTTTGAGGCCTTCGTTTGGGGGATGGAGGTGTATAGGGACTGTATGTCCATGGTGAAGATAAGGCATTAGGGGCCGAGGAAGCGAAAATCATGGAGGAGGCGGAGGATGTGGGTGGTGTCCCGAACATAGATGGGGAGTTCTTGGACTAAGGGGGACAGGACTGTGTCGAGGTATGCAGAAATGAG
>NC_057724.1:1468690-1514737 GCF_004010195.1 Chiloscyllium plagiosum
GGTGTCCGCGAGCTGGCGTTTAGTCTCAGCAATGTAAAGATTGGTACACCAAACTACTACCATGCCTCGAAGCCTCAATTGAGATAAAAGCATGAGTTTGTTTGTTGATACTTCATTTGGTGTCTTAGCCTACTCTGCTATACTAAAATCAAGACTGAATATTGGGTGTCCACTCATTGTGCCTTGTAAGTTAACAACAATGCTTGGCCACATGTCCTGCATCTAACAATCCTGGAACCTTATATGAGCTCAAGATTGGATGTCCACTGCCATTTAACAGGACATCCAGGACATCCTCTGAGGCTACTGGGCAATCAAAGGATCACTGATCATTTGTTCAGTCAGTTCCTCTGGGAGCTGTGGCCATTCCTGGATTTGCAAGCACCCAACCACCCACCCAAAACCATGTAAATTCATCATAAACCCTAACCTCACTCAAACCTACATCTTTTCTACCCAAATGCCAAAACCAGCCCTGTACCACCAAATAACTATTCCAACTTTTCTCGACACAAATCCTCTGCCTCCTCATTCACCTCAATCTACACCCCCACTCAATTCCCCAAACCAAACCAAACCAAATTGCTCACATATCCTAAACCCAACCAAAATCTTCACTGTCCTCAACCAAACTCATCTCTATCTTCCCCTCTTCTCCAGTGTCATGCTGAGACATTCCCACCTCCTGGACAAGTGTGAATTGGCTCAGTTTCCCTTGGAGTTTAAAGGTCATGGGTTCGATTGGTGATGTAGACACAGGTTAAAATCTTACTCAAATTATAAGGGGCATAGATAGGGTAAACATGAATAAACCTTTACCCCTGATGGAGGGAGCAATGACAAGGGGGCATGGATTTAAGCTAAGATGCAAAAGGTCCATGGAAATGTAAGGAAAAATCTTTTCTCTCAGAAGTAGTGGGAATCTGGAGCTCTGCTGTAAAGGTAGGAGAGTCAGAAATCCTCATAACTTAACAAGTATATAGATGTGCAATTGTGATGACAAGGCTATAGGCCAATTGCTGAAAAGTAGGATTAGACTAGTTAGCTGTTTTTGACTGGCAGGACCTTTGTCTGTGTTCTGTGACTCAATGCAACAATGTCAGAGAAGTTTGTGCTCTCCAAACACTGATATCTGATGGGATATCTGCTTATCTTCCTCTATCTTTGTTGGTTATTGGAAGAACAGGAAATTTTCTTTGAGTGGTTCTCTAATCCAATGTTACAATCATATTCAAATATTCACAAAAGAATGCATTTACTGTACATAATCCGGCTTCAATCCTGCCAACTGAACATGTGCCCTTCAAATTTAATTAGGAACCTCTGTAAAATGCAATGTATCCCCAGCAGCTAAAATAATTTGGGTTCTTTTCTCTGGGTGTCTTAGATTCCTTTTGTGTGACTGTCAGCTACACAATTTCACAAAGAAAGACATTCCCTCATGCTTTGAGGAAGACTAAATGTCTCAAAGTGACTTACAGCCAATTTGGGACATTTTCAGGTGTAGTCACTACTGTATTTATAGAATCCCAAGAGTGTGGAAACAGGCCATTTGGCCCAACACACCAATAGCATCCCACCCAGACTCATCTCCCTGCATTTCCTGTGGCTAACCCTTCTAGCCTGCACATCCTTGAACACTGTGGGCAATTTAGCATGGCCAATCCACCCAACCTGCACATCTTTGGACTGTGGGAGGAAACTGGAGCACCCAATGGAAACCCACACAAACACGGAGAGAGTGTGCAAACTCCACACAGGCAGGGTAGAATCAAACCTGGATCCCTGGCACTGTGAGGCAGCAGTGCTAACCACTGGGCCACTGTGCCATCATGTGATGTAGGAAACCTAGCAATCATTATGCACACAGCAACATCTCACAAATAGCAATGAGATAATGATCTATTTCTTGGGATATCGATAGAGAGATGAACACTGACCTGGAAATGTGGTGGTTAGTGGTGACTATCACCCCTCTGATCTGCTGTTTTTACAACAATCCAAGAAGGCAGACTGGGCCTATGTTTACATCTTACCCAAGAGATGGCACCTCCAACACTGCAGTGCGCTCTCAACACTTCACTGGGGCATCAGCCTCAATGTATGTCATTGAGCCTCAGAGTTGGACTTGAACTGAGAACCTTGTGACTTTGAGATGAGTTACAACAGGCTAAGCCACAGCTAACATTACATCAGATAGGATTTATAATCTCCTTACCGTACACTGGCTAATGGTCCTGTGCTCTCCAAACTGTTGTCTTCAGTAACTGCCCCAATGTATGCTTCAAAATCATCTTCAGATAAACTGTTAAACCGAGCTTTGTAACTCATGAAAGAGAGAAAATAAAAACTCAAAAGCAGGTGGAAGAATGGCATTACACAGCAAATATGACACACATTTAGATACAGACACACATACAGAAACACTCCATCTCTCTCTCTCATACACACTATACACACCTCCCACACGCATACCCTCCACCTCTGTCTCTCAGATACATTCTCCATCTCTCTCAGACAAACACATTCTCAAACATACAAACAGAAATGCAGACATACAATTTCTTTATTATAGAAAATTCCTATCCTTTCTTTCAAACCCATCTTGGGACAGAGGGAGTTCCCAGTGTCCGGGATTTCCAGTGAAGATTTCTCAGTATTCAGAAGTGTGGGGGTTCCCACGAAAGGTCCAGACTCCAGAACATTCTGGGAAAGCTTTACCTTTTAAACGTAATGTTAGGGAGAGGTCCTTCATCCAGGGAATCCAGTTGAGTCTGAAGGACAACTGAACATGTCAATGCAGATTCCCATTTGGTCAGGAAATGAAATCTCAGGATCTTTGGTGCAGAATTAGTCTCCCAGCCTCTGGGCCATAAGGTCCAGGTTCAGGTCCTACCTGCCCTGGAGTGGTGAAGCATGTGAATTGAAACTAACTCGGAAGATGCATGGACCATGTAGTTGGACATAAACCACAGACAATCTCTACACTGGAGCAGGTGGGATGTAGAAAGGCCCTCATCCTATCTCTCAGTCTCAGCTGGCTAGCACTGCTTGAGAAATCCAGTTACTCACCTTGCCTGCTCAAAACTGGAATTTGGATTTGCCATCTCCATTAAATGGTCAGCAAAATGCTGCAAATGTGAGAGGACAGTTAGTGCACAGACAGACAGGGGAGAAGCATTAGAAATATTGCCTGACATCTGTCCCACATCTGCTCCATGCCCAGATTATCAAATTAAACTGTCCCATGATGTGCTCGATCCTGGACCATCAGTGACAATGTCCAAGTGCGTGGTTGATCCTGGACTATTACTGACACTGTCTCGGTGTACGGTTAATCTTGGAATATAACTGATACTGTACCAATGTGTATTTAATCCTGGACTATTACTGACACTGTCTCAGTGTGTGCTTGATCCCAGACTATCACTGACACTGTCCAGTGTGTACTTCATGTTGGACCATCATTAACACTATCCTAGTATGTTTTCCATGTTGGATTGTCAATGGCACTGTCCCAGTGTATGTTCCATGTTGGACTATCAGTGATTTGTCCCTGTGTGTGCTCCTTTCCAGACTATCAGTAACACAGTTCCAGTGTGTGCTCAATCTGGATTATCAGAGACTGTGTCCAACTGTGTGCTCCATCTTGGACTGTGAATGACAGTGTGCCAGCGGTGACTGATGGGAATTGTACCTGGCCATTCTCAGGCGGGTCTCCATTTCCAAAAGTGCTGGTAACAGTGAGAACTAAGGTTTCGTGTTGAAGATTAATGATGTCATACTCGTCCATACACATAACCTGCCGGAGAAGACATGAAATGGAGAGAGAGAGAAGTAGAGTGAGAGGGAGATTAATCGAGAGAGACAGAGAGAGAGCTACTGATGGAGATGGTGGTATGCAATTACAACCCCACCATGTGCTGTTTACACAACCATCCCGTTGTCAGCCAGCTCTTCGTCCTTTCATTCAATCTTCAATCCCTTTATTCCAGAACTGTGCCCATCCATCTGTAAATCTCTTAATTTTAACCTCTTCCATTCTAGCTCCTCCCTCCTTATTCTTCTTATCAACATTAATCCCTTCTTTGTTTGATCCCACGACCATCTACTTCTAGTTTTCTGTCTTTCCATTCAATCTATTGCTTGTTGTTTCATCTGTACATTCAGCCCTCACTCTGCTTATTTATCCATATTCTTTCTGTTCCTGAATATTTCCACCATCTCCATTTCTTCATCCTTCTTTCTAGAATTTAATCCCTCCATTCAAGAACATAAAAATTTGGAGTGGAACCATTTGGCCCTTCAAAACTGTTCTACAACTCACCAAGTCTGTGACTAATCTATCTATGCTCAAAATTACACTTGCAAGGCATGTCCTGATACTCCTCGATTCCCCTCCCTAAAAAGAACCTTTTTACCCCCACCTTAAAAATATTTACTGACTCCCACCTTTTGAGTTAAAATTCCAAAGTTGCACAATATTTTGAGAGAAAAAAATTCTCAACTCTGCTGAAAGGGTGACCCTTAATTTTTAATAGTGCCTCCTAATTCTGACTCACTCCTCAAAATTAAGTATTGTGGATGTCTCTACACAAAATGAAGTCCAGCAGTTTAAGACAAGGCTGATCACCAATAACTTCCAGGGCAGTTAAGGATGAGCGATAAATCTTGACCGAGCCAGTGAAGTCCACAGGCTTTGAATGAATAAAAACAGACATTTCAATCTCCATCTTCTCAAGATCAATTCAGGATTTGGTAAATTTCAATCAAAATATCCATCATTCTTCCCATACCAGTGGAAACAAGCCCAATTTGTCCAATCTCCTCCTTTGATAATTGAGAGATTTACAGATGGACTCATTCCAGGCATCAATCTGGTAAACCTCCTCTGAGCCATCTACCTTGTTCTTTAAGTAAGGAATTCAAAACTACAGTAGTCTCACGAAAGCTCTGTAAAACTGAGGCACAATATCCTCAGTTTCCCCTTGAGTGAAGGGTAGCATCCCACTGGCCCACCTTATCATTTGCTACACCTGTACACTATCTTTTTTGAACTATGCACTGGAACACCTAGACCCTCTACATCCAAGAACTATGCAATCAATCTCCAACTAAGTAATATTGTACTTTCTTAAAACTTCCTGCACAAGTGAACACTTTCACTTTTTCCCATATTATAATCCATCTTCCAGTTTTTACCAACTGTCTTAACCCATCCATTTCCATATGCAACTTCCCTAGTTACCTTAACAACTTAACTTCCTACCTTTCTTTGGGTTATCTGACAATTTAGCCACCATGCTTTCATTCCCCTCATCTAGGCCAATGATTGTAAAAGGTTGAGGCCCAGTATAGATCCTACCAATTCACTCATGTTATACGTCAGCCAGGTAATTTTCTGCCTATTTTAATCTGTAGCACCTATACCATGAGCTCCTACTTTGTGCCGTAATCTTTCCTGTTGAACCTTGTCCAATGTTTTCTGGAAATCCATGTATAATGCATTAGTGGGCTGTCCTTTACCTACAGCACATGTTACTCTTTCAACAAACTCCAATACACTGGTGAAAGGAGTTGCCTTTCACACAACCCTGTTGACTCTTCTCAATTACATTGGGTTTTTCTAAACGTAGAACGGTACATTTCTTAATGATAAATTGCAACAGCTTCCACATCAAAGATGTCAAGTTAACTCTCCCACCCATAGTTTCCTGTTTTCTGACTCACCCTCTTGGTAAGAGGGTTGTTTGCTATTTATTCATTAACAAGTGTACCGTTCTACATTTAGAAAAACCCAATGTAATTGAGAAGAGTCAACAGGATTATGTGAAAGACAACCCCTTTCACCAATGTATTGGAGCTTGTTGAAAGAGTAACATGTGCTGTAGGTAAAGGACAGCCCACTAATGCATGGATTTCCAGAAGGTTCAACAGAAAAGATTATTGCGCAAAGTAGGAGCTCGTTGTGAAGGTGTAACAGATTAACATAGGCAGAAAATTGCCTGGTTGGCAGATAATATATGCGTGAATTGGCATTTATCTGATTGGGAGGATCTGTACAGAGGCCTCAACCTTTTACAATCAATGGCCTGGATGAGGGGAATTAAAGCATGGTGGCTATGTACTCAATGTATGCAATGAACACTTATGGTAATCTTCATTAAGATAACTGATGCCAATAAAACCTTAGATCCCTGTGTAATTGATCATAGTCACTCACCTTTGGGTCAAAGGCCTTCTTAAAGATTTCACACAACTTCCTGGCAAAAGTTTCTGATTTGCCGGTTTCTGTGGCATAGAGAATTGTCACTTTTATCCGTTTGGCCATGACTCGGGACATCAATTTGGTGGAAAATGTCACCGCCCTGTCAGACAGCACAAGGAGAGTGCTAATCACAACAACCCACCAGAGAGCATCCTTCAAAATCATACCCCCGTTCCCCCACCCCCACCCCACATACGGTACACACCATCCAGTAATAAATGTTTGATATAGGTCCTTGCACTCATGATGTGACTGAGTGTGGATGTTATCTACTGGTCAAACTAGAAAAGTTATTGAGTAAACAATCTGATGTTTAGTGCATTACAGCAACTATATACTCCCTGAATCTGAGATGTACATTGCTACAGAGACTGTTTGGAGCAGGCTAGCCCCAGAAATCCTACAAACTCTTTCTTTATCCTGACAAAGTCCTTGTTACATTATTACAATGAGTGCTGGTTACTGCATTTGATCGTTAATCCTTTCCACTTCTTTATTCCATTTCAGACTCATATATACAGCAGCCATATCCCTCTGGCAAGCCTCACTGTTACCCTTGCATCTTACGTTGCAAGTTCCTTGAATCCAATTGGGCGTTTTTTCAAAAGAAACCCATCACTTTCTTTCCATACATGGGTTTTCCAGGGATCTGTCTGCAAGATTAAAAATAAATGTCAGCTTTGTTTTCTTTTCCCACAAGGAGATTTTTTACAATTACGTTTTACAATTATCATTGATGATACCTGTGACAGTGCCAGGCTGAGTGCCAATAGCCAATGAGGGTGCATGAGGAAGAACACAGTAAAGGACTGTGCCAGTGTCGGGGCAGGTCCGCACTTCAGGTTCCCTGTGGATTCATTGCTGAGGCCAGTATAGGTAGCACGGCTAATGCTGTTGTTGGTGCCAAATCCAGAACTAAATTCTGCACATTAGTCCTATTGTGACCAACCAATGCTGTGACCTGTGTCCCCCAACCCTCAGTCTGGGCCCCCCGATTCTTAATTGATACCCTAAACCTTGACTTGTGTTCCCTGTTCCTTGATACATTCCATGTAATCCTTGATTCCTGCCTCTGAACCCTTGATATGTGGCCCCTTACTCACAATATGTGTCCTTTGACCCTAGTACCATTTACACACTCCTCCATTCCAATACTCAGCCAGACACTTGATCTTTGCTCCCTGACCCTTGTATGTTCCCTGACCTTTAATTTGTTGTCCTGAACCTCAACATGTGCCCACTGACCCTCAAACAATGAACTCTGACTCTTGATTTGTCATACCTGGTCTGAGCTTCAACACTTAACACCCAACCCTCATTCCAACTCGTCAGTAAACCCACAAGAATTGTGATCCTTGACCCTTAATCTGTGACTCTTGAGTCTCATATCTGCAACTCACTCTCGACTGCAGACCTTTGTTATATAAACTCAACCCTTGATTCATGGCCTCAATCTTTTGATCTTTGCCACCCACCCAATTTCCAACCTATGATCCCAATCTGCCTCATCTGGGCACCCTGACCCTCAACTCCATTAATTAATGCATAGGACAGGTGCTTTCCAAACAGGGTATTCCAGAGACCAAATCTTGTCTGAAGGTCTTCCTGAGAGTGTTCTGGGGAAGTTCTAGGTCATTTGAAGTTAGCACCAAAATTCCCAATTTTTCAAGATTTATTACTCAAATGTTTTTGACAAACCATCAATCAATCATGGCTCACTGTGAATCCCTTTCTATTTAATGATATATTCTTTTGGAGGGGAAGAGGGAGAGGGATTCCAAGTTAGTTGCAAAATGTTACAGAATTCCTTAATCATGAGTGTGGGTGATTTTTGGGAAGATGCAATACGCTTTCCGAATGGGTGTTGAGGAGATGGGAAAAGGTGAATCTGTGGATTTTGGGAAGAAGGGAGAGGGTTCAGTAAGTATGATGGGACAATGTGGGAGATATGATGGGGAATGCAAGATATGGAGTGAAGGAAGGGCAGACATGTACAATGATGGCATACAATCCACAAAGGTGGACATTGGAAATCTGGAAGTGGGCAGAGGTTGGCTAAACTGGACTGAGAAATGTAAACAAGAGCATAAGTAAATAGAATTGGGGCCATGAGGAAGCTAAAGATTTGATCAGATCATTTGAAGATGGCAAAAGAGTTGGAAACGTGAGGAGGATATGAGGATTGGGATCTGGGATATGATGAGTGAATGGGGCTTGAGGGGGTGATGGGGATGAAGATGGGTAATTAAGTTTGAAGGGTAGCTGGAAAGGTAACTTGGAAGAGTTGGGAATAGAGAGAAAGGTGAGAAGTGAAACAGTGTCAACAGACATTACCTGATAGTGGAATGCTGGAGAAAGATTGTAATTGAGGAATTCCTGGTGAAAGGCTGGAGTTAGACTTCCAGATATCGGAGGAACAATCCAAACCCAGTCTGTGGGGCAGCCACCACGAAGCCGATGTTCATTCTCCAGATGCTTCATGAAGGACTCAGTGATGGTATGATGATCGACTATTGTCACTTTCATTAGCTGCAAACACAACAGACTCCAATGGGAGGTAGCAAGCTGAGGCCTAAATGTTAAACCCCCTCTTAGGAGCAGTTGCCCACTGGCATTAGGCACACTGCATTGACCATTCAGCCAACACAGGCCTGGACCACCCAGAGTTACAGCGCTGGTGAATGGGAGAGCAAGGAGACCCCACAAAAGAAGTGAGTAAATGTGAAAAGAGACTCTAGGACAGTGGGGGAGTCACTGGAGGCAGTTGCAAACAGGACACCAGAGGTGAGGGAGGGTCCTTTTCTGAAGTCTGACATTTCCTGACTCCCATCCTGTCTCCATGAGGGATGTTGTCTCGTTATAACAGGGCCTCTGAGCAGTGAAAGATCAGTGGTTGATCCACTGGCCCACCTCGATTAGAATAAAGAAGACATCAGGTCCTCTACTGCCCCTGGTAGGCAGGGCAAGGGTGGAACAGGGTATGGTTGGATGTCACTCTTGTCGCCACCTATTCCTGTCTCTACCTGAAAACTATGGAGAACGGCAACAGTCAGCTCCACAGCAGCTTTGTCCTTCCACAGGGATGTGATCTTCGATCTCTCCAATCCCATCCTCTCGGCAACTTCCTGGAAAAAGAGATATATGTGACAGATCAAGAAAAGATGGGATTGAACAAAAGACATCCTCCCTTCCATCCTCTCTACATAGTGAGGTCCAGTAAAGACTGTTGCTGTTCTTTCCCATCATTTCATCATCTCCCTCTGTAATGCAGACCCCAATTTTTTAGTCTGTGGAATTCAGGTTATCATTCTACCATGAGGTACCCTTTGAAGCTCTCGTAGAATCTTATATGTGTCAATAATGTTGTTTCTCATTCTTCTAGATTCCAATGTGTACAAGCCCAACATATTCAACCTTTCCTCGTAAGATAACCTCATCATCCCAGAAATCAGCCTCATAAACCATTTCAGACCTGCCTCCAATCTAAGCATGTCCCTTCGTAAGCAAATAGATCAAAACTATGCACAGCATTCCAGATATAGTCCCATCACACCCTGCACAGTTATAACAGGACATCTGTACTTTTATACCCCAAGCCTCTTGCAAAAAAGGTCAACATCTTATTTGTAGAAGGGACAGGGAAAGACAATGGAATCTGAATGCTGAATTTGAAAGAGTGACAAAGGGAGGTACCATGCTTCAATCATTGAAGGAGCAGTACACATTGAGGAAGTGATTAATTAATCCTATGGCATTCTCGAGCTTCATTCATAGAGATTCTTGATACAAAAGCAGGGAAGTTATTCTGAACCATTACAAAGATTTGCTTCAGTCACAACTCGAGCATTGTATTCAGTTTTAGAACATAGAACATAGAAAAATACAGCGCAGTACAGGCCCTTTGGCCCTCGATGTTGCGCCGATCCAAGCCCACTATCCTTCATATGCCTATCCAATGCCCGTTTAAATGCCCATAAAGAGGGAGAGTCCACCACTGCTACTGGCAGGGCATTCCATGAACTTACGACTCGCTGAGTAAAGAATCGACCCCTAACATCTGTCCTACACCTACCACCCCTTAATTTAAAGCTATGCCACCTCATACTAGCTGACTCCATACGTGGAAAAAGGTTCTCATGGTCAACCCTATCTAAACCCCTAATCATCTTGTACACCTCTATCATGTCACCCCTAAACCTTCTTTTCTCCAATGAAAACAGGTAAATTTTGATCCCAACATTTTAAAAAAGATGAGGGGGACTTTGACAGGGGGCAGAGGAGATTTACCAGGGAAGAGGGATTTTAAAGACAAGGCTCGTTGGAGAAGCTGGTGTTGTTCTCTGTGGAGCGAAGAAGATTGAGGGCAGATTTGATTGAGGTGGATAAGATAAAGACAAGTTTGCAGATGACAGACAAGGAAAGATTGTTTTTGTTGTCTGATTGTACAATAACGACGGGCGTTAATTTAATAAATATCAATCTCAGAAGCACCCAGTTTGTCTTCCAAACTGGTTAAGAACATAGAACATTGATCTGTGCAGCACAGGAACAGGCCCTTCAGCCCATGATGCTGTGCCAAACATGGCACTAAATCCCTTTTACCTGTCCTTGGTCTATATCCCTCCATGCCATGCATATTCATGTGCTTATCCAAAAATCCCTTAAATACCCCTATCATATCTGCCTCCACCACCATCCCCAACAACATATTCCGTACTCCTACCACTCTCTGTATAAAATACTTGGTCCTCACATCTCCTTTGAACTTTTCTCATCTTCACTTAAATGCACGCCCCCTAGTATGAGACATTTCAACTCTGGGAAAAAAGATTTTTAGCGTCAACCTTATCTATGCATCTCGTAATTTTAAAAACTTCAATCAAGTCTCCCCTCAGCCTCCGCCACTGCAGAGAAAACAATCTGAGTTTTTCTAGCTTCTCCAAATATCTTCTGCCCTGTAATCTATGCAGCATCCTGGTAAACCTCTTCTGCACCCTTTCCAAAGCCTTCCTGTAATGTGGCGACCAGAATTAAACACAATACTCTAAGTGTGGCCTAACCTAAGTCTTATAATACCTTGTTCAGTGTAAGTGTAGGCTACTTTTCCCTTCCACAGAACAGCCACTTCCAGGTGGGGACTGGTTCTCTGAGTCAAATGGAGTAATTTTCAAAATCAACTTCTTCAGCCACTTTCCCACGGCCGTGACTCAGACAAAAGCTCCCCACAACAATGCCACAAGAGCCTAAACTTGTTTGGGTGACTATGCCCTAACCTTAGACTGATTCACATTTTATTCACAACCAGAGCATGTACATAAATATATGATTTACTAGTTTAGCACAGGGGTGATCAATTTAAGGCTCTGAGCAAGGAGAATGTGAAGGGTGACTTATTTTAGACAAATATCTAGAATCTGCTGCCTTTGAGGAACTGGAGACAGTGATTCTAAAAAGTAACTGCATAGATAGTTGAAAAACTCACTGAGGCTGTCGACAACAGCAAGGGGGTGAGACTGACTGGATCACTCCAGGGGGAGACAGTGTGACCTCTTTCTGTGCCACAATTGACTCCTTTGATTGGACATACAAGGACACCCATACCCTTGTCCTGGAGGATTTTAAACTCTCTCACCCTTTCAATCCCAATCTGTTTTCCTATTCTTCCTGCCAAAGTTACATCCCGACATTTTTCTACATTGTACACCAGCCTCCAAAGCCATTAGCCACATACCTTTGCAGACTTTATTTCAGCAGCAGGTTTATCACCAATAAATTCACTGTCATCACCAGTGCTTTCATGTTGTGTTTGTTTGGGTGACAACAGATTTTGCACGTGTTCAGTTGCAGTGTGAGAGTGAGAGGACCACAGAATGATGCACTTTTCTCAGTCACTTGTATCACTGTGCAAACAAACAGCCAAATTCATTCACTCCAAACATGATTTAGGGAGCAGTGGTGTTGCCCTTGTATAAGACAAATTTTCACAGTGAGTAGTTAGGATGTGGAACGTACTCGCTCGAAATGTGGTGGAAGCAAGTTCAATTGAGGCCCATATAAGGGCATTTTTTTTTGGTTGATAATAGTGTGCATGGATATGGGGAAAAGGCAGGAGGTAGGCCCCAGATAATAGAGCCAGTCATTGCTTGAGTCTGTACCTTAATAATTCTATGATTGCATGTTCCAATGAGTATGTGGTTGGGCAATGGGGGATTGGGCAATGGGGGATTGGGAAAGTAGGTGATCAGATGGATGATAGTTTTTAAAGTGCTATGAAGCACTTTAACTAAATCTTGGGCTGAAATGACAGTTGAGCTTAGAAGATTATAATGTCTGACCTCTGCACCCCTGATACAGAAAGGTAGAACCTTTACCTGGAGTAGATTGTATCGTGTTGAATCACAGTAATTCCTCACGCCAATCTCACTGCCTGTGTACCAACCATTGAAGGGTGCGGCTGGGAACTCCAGGCCTCCAATCTCAAGCAGCATGTTGGCAACAGCCGGGAGAGCGTACCATTTCAGATTTAGCTCCGAAAACCATTCATAACTGCAGGCAGGAGAGAGAAAGCTAAGTATTCAATCAACAGCCAACAGAACCCAAATACAATTACTCTGGACATATTTGAAGCCTTGCTATGTAGGACTGTATCAGACTTACAGATCAATCGGACTAATGTGAAGTTCACCAAGACTATGCCAGACCTAATCCTAACTGAGGTTTGTACAGGCATAGCTGCCAGGTGTAAAATGTATGTGTATTTACCTGTACATCGTTCAGGCATCACGTTCACCTCCACTGGGTTTCAGATCTGAGTTACATCTGAGTTACATAGAACATAGAACATAGAACAATACAGCACAGAACAGGCCCTTCGGCCCACGATGTTGTGCCGAACTTCTAACCTAGATTAAGTACCCATCCATGTACCTACCCAAATGCCGCTTAAAGGTCGCCAATGATCCCGACTCTACCACTCCCACGGGCAGCGCATTCCATGCCCCCACCACTCTCTGGGTAAAGAACCCAAATTGTAGCTATTTAAAACAGTGGCTTTATTAGCATCCGAAAGGGTAGCAGTTAAGCATCACGGTCACGTGGGGTTAACGGTAATACAGATCCGATGATTCAATCATTTCCTGGTACATGCTAAGCATGCAGATACACAGATGCTGAAATTCTTTTGCCTGGCAGGTAAATGACAATGTTAAATGTCATCACTGCTGAGCTTACCATGCTGGCTATAATCATTGGGTAAAGATCTAATGGCCCAGCATTCTAAAAAGTTTTCTTTGCTCATTTGTGAGGTGTGAATGTCATTGGCCAGGTCCTTTATTGGAGGAGAAAGTGAGGTCTGCAGATGCTGGAGATCAAAGTTGAAACTTTATTGCTGGAACAGCACAGCAGGTCAGGCAGCATCCAGGGAACAGGAGATTCGACGCTTCGGGCACAGGCCCTCCACCTATCTTCGTATCATCTGCAAATTTCCTGACCCACCCTTCGACTCCCTCATCCAAGTCATTAATAAAAATTACGAACAGCAGAGGACCCAGAACTGATCCCTGCGGGACTCCACTTGTAACTGGGCTCCAGGCTGAATATTTACCATCTACCACCACTCTCTGCCTTCGACCGGTTAGCCAGTTTTCTATCCAATTGGCCAAATTTCCCTCTATCCCATGCCTCCTGACTTTCCGCATGAGTTACAACCTACATCTTGTCTACTGCAGGTCTCATAGCCACCCTTGGCTTAAAGTTCAATGCCAGTGTTAGGCTGAGGGCTCCATCAGCTTTCAAGTCTGAAACAGATCTTCATTCAGCCCCAAACAACATAGCATTGTTCATATCAGTGTAACCACCAGCTCTGGGGTTACTCAGGCCCATCTAGGCCTCACTTAGAGTCATAGAGTCATAGAGATGTACAGCATGGAAACAGACCCTTCGGTCCAACTCGTCCATGCCGACATGATATCCTAACCTAATCTAGCCCCATTTGCCAGCACTTAGTCCATATCCCTCTAAACCCTTTATATTCATATACCCATCCAGATGCATTTTAAATGCCACAAATGTACAAGCTTTACTCTGGCAGCTGATTCCATATATGCACCACCCTCTCACCCTAAACCTCTGGGTCTGGACTCCCCCACCTGCTTCACAATTTTATAAACCTCGATAAAGTCACCCTTCAGCCTCCGACGCTCCAGGGAAAGCAGCTACAGCGTATTCAGCCTCTCCCTATAGCTCAAATACTCCAGCCCTGGTAACATCCTTGTAAATCTTTTCTAAACCCTTTCAAGTTTCGCAACATCTTTCCGATAGGAAGGAGACCAGAATTGCACACAATATTCCAACAGTGGCCAAACTAATATCCTGTACAGATGCAACCTGACCTCCCAACTCCTATACTCAATGCTCTGGCCAATAAAGGAAAGTCTTCTTCACTATCCTATCTACCTGTGCCTCCACTTTCAAGGAGCTATGAACCTGCACTCCAAGGTGTCTTTGCTCAGCAATACTAGCTAGGACCTTACCATTAAGTGTATAAGTCCTGCTAAGATTTGCTTTCCCAAAATGCAGCATCTCGCATTTATCTAAATTAAACTCCATCCGCCAGTCCTCAGCTCATTGGCCCATCTGATCAAGATTCCATTGTAATCTGAGGTAACCTTCTTTGCTATCCACTACACCTCCAATTTTGGTGTCAGTGCAAACTTACTAACTATACTTCCAATGTTCACAACCAAAGCATTTATATAAATGATGAATTTATATAAATCATTTATATAAATGATCCTTGTGGCACTCCACTGGTCACAGATCTCCAGTCTGGAAAGCAACCTTCTATCACCACCTTCTGTCTTCTATCTTTGAGCCAATTCTGTATCCAAGTGGCTAATTCTTCCTGTAGTCTAAGAGCTCTAACCTTGCTAACCAGTCTCCCATGGGGAACCTTGTCGAACACCTTACTGAAGTCCAGATAGATCACATTCATGCCCTTCCCTCATCAATCCTCTTACTTACTTCTACAAAAAACTCAATCAAGTCCCCTGCTCCCGATGCTCTGCTCCAAACAGCATTTGGACAGGTGCTCAGGGAGGGCCCTACAGTTAGTCTTTTGAGTGGGCAGAGTAAAGACAAATGGACTGCAGTCTTAACTTACTGTGGGTGTTGTATGGGAACTTCCAGGATCAGTTCTGGAGGGATTTCGAAGAGCTGAGGAGTTTCACCATTTGCCTGTAAGACTAAGGGCAGCACTGTGAACCGGCTCCTCTTAGGCTTCCAACCGAGCTGCAGACAAAGCTGGAGATAGAGTGGACAAAACAGCAAAATGAGACAAAGAGCAGAGATAATGACACATGGTCAGAAGAAACAGCAGAGCTGTAGCTGCTTTCTCTCAGAGATCAGCAAACCCCCAAATCTTTCTGACCATCACGCCTTAGTTTCAGTTCCCAAGAACTGCTACAACCGCGAGCTCATTTCACCCAATTCCCATTCTGTTCAAACTGTCACAGCCC
The DNA here is from genome assembly GCF_004010195.1 of Chiloscyllium plagiosum. Taxonomy (NCBI): domain Eukaryota; kingdom Metazoa; phylum Chordata; class Chondrichthyes; order Orectolobiformes; family Hemiscylliidae; genus Chiloscyllium; species Chiloscyllium plagiosum. The sequence goes on from NC_057724.1 coordinate 1,484,474, forward strand.
AGTCATAATTCACAAATGAAGCAGTTACAACATTTAAAAGACATTTGGACAGATAAACTGAGCCAAATGCAGCTCAGTCAAATTAGTTTAGTTTGAGAAACGTGGTCGGCATGGATAGGTTGAACAAAGGGTCTGTTTCCATGCCGTATGACTCTGTGTACTCATTGGTGCAAAACTTAATCAAAGACAGTTTACATAGTTTTAGTTGAATATAAGTAATGACTCAAAGGTGAATTTAACTCAGGACCAACTGGAGGTGTATTTCCCACTGAACTTTGAACTGCTCTGCAGCAGCGGAAACCAGACCAGGAATGCAGCAGAGAATGATTGGAAAAGCAGTGGCTTCTATGGTCAGAGGAACAGATAGGCATATGCACTGTATTGCAATCCCGAGCATCAAACAACTGTCAGGCATTTGCGTGGCCACTGATATGAATTCAAGATGACAGCCTCCTAGATGTTACGGTAAAGAGTGTTACTGAATAGCTTCAAAGGGATTTGAGGTCAGGAGGGTGTACCAAGACTTTGTCAAGGGAATTGAACAAACACCCAAACAGACAATATTTGCAAGTTGCAGAATAAAGCTGAGGGGATAAGGCAAGGTGACTTGTTATACACAGCACCAGTACGAAGAAGATGGGTTAAACGGCCTACATTGATGCTGCAACCATTCTGTGACACTATGCCCCAGGTCTACACCCAGCTTCTCAGCAGATGTTCTGGAGTCTGAATTCAAACAGGAATCAAGAAAAGCCCAACATTTTGAATTTGTTGGAAAGCGTGTGTTTGATCTTTGGTAGGAGGCACCACAAGAAGTGACATTTTGTACATCATTACCTCAGTGAACTCAACACTGGCACCATCTCCCATGATTGTACCATCTTCCTGAGTGAACCCTGCATACCGAATGTATTGACTGTTCCATATTCGAAAGTCCCTGTTTCCATCTGAGCGCTGAGGGAAGATTGTGATGGCAGATCTATAACAGAGAGTTCAATATAGCAGGTTCAACTAACAGCAATTGGAGAAAAGAAGGTGTTATGTTTTCTACTTGTCTCTGAGAATCTTCATTCTGGCTCTGGATATAAAGTGGAGGAGGTCACATTACCTGATATTTCCCTTATTAGTCGAATATTTGATGTGATTGCAGATGTAGGTGAACATCTCTTCCACTGTATTGCAATCTTGAGCATCAAACAACTGTCAGCAAAGAATAAAAACTGAAATCAGCATGAAAGTGAACAAGTGCAATAAGCAGTAGGGGGAGAGGGAGTCAGATAGAATACGAAGGAGACATAGAGAAAGACAGAGAGGCAGAGATAAGCTATAAATCATTGAAAAGAAAAGATGAGTCAGATCCATGCATAGCTCCCTGTATCACAGAGATACAGATATTTTGCAAAGTAGTGCCTGACCATGATTGAAGCCCAGATGGATAATGGAGACTGCCATGCTGGGGTCCCCTGACTGACAGGTGCCCTATGGGCTTCACCAATTTGATTAGATATTCAGACAAGATGCAGGTTGCTTGGTATGAATGCTGCTGCCACCTGATGCAAGTGGTAGGTTGACAAAACACAATGATGTCTAAGTGGTATATGCCCTTGACTGAGTATTGTCATACAACTGCATTTCCTGACTATGCAAATTGTCACTGCAGGGCAAGGCAGGGCAAGGGATGCATGTTGTTGCCAATTTGGTAGGTGATTACCTACTGGGAGCACAATGGATCAGCCCTGGAATGTAGCTTAGTGGACTCTGCGACTGGGTACTTGTCCCTTTGCAGTAACTACATTGTTGGTTGCCAATGAATCCAGTTAGAGAAGTCTCAGTCTAAAGGGTACACTGCCAGTGCAATGATGAGATAGTGGCAATGGCACCCAAAATTCAGGGTGCTCATATCCATATTGTAATGACATGTATGGCTTCTGCTTGTGGATAATAACCTACTGTGCATATTGAACATGGGAGAGATGGTGGATATTCGGAGCAAATATTAAGATGACTTAACGAGCACTCACTCTGGTTTCTCTGTCAGTTTTTCCTGAAGACAAATTGGTTCAGTGAGTTTTGTAAAATCATAAGCAGAGTTCATGAGGTGAGCAGGGCCATTAACTCATCTCAGACCTAAATGGCCTACCCCATATCCTTAGACAGTGACCTCTGGTTCTGAACTACTAGCCATCGGAAACATCCTTACTGCATTTACCCTGTCTAGTCCTGTTAGATTTTCATAGGTTTCTATGACATCCTTATTCATTCTTCTAAACTCCGGTGAATATAGTCCGAGCTGACCCAATCTCTCCTTAGGCGTCAATCCAGCCATCTTATATCTGGTAAACCTTTGCTGCAGTTGGTCCACAGCCAGAACATCTTTCCTCAGATAAGAAGAGCAAAACTGTACACAATACTCCAGGTGTGGTCTCCCCAAGCCCTATACAATACAGTAAGACATCCCTGGTACTGCACGCCATGCCTCCTATTATGAATTTCTTCTTGACTGCCTGATGCCACTACAAACTTACTTTGATAGGCCTCACTGGACTACTCATTCTTACACACATTTCACTGTAGCCCCTCATGTCACTCAGATCCAGGTAAGCTGCCACCCTTTGTCTCCACCAACAGATTGTGTGCCATCTATAAAATGGATGGAGCCAATATAAAGTTAACATAAACTCCTTGTATACATCAAAGGAGAAAAATTGTATGATTGAAAGAAAGAGCCGGGGATTGTGACTGATTGAATAGATCTCTCAAAGACCATGGACTTGATGGGCTCAATGCCTTCATTGATGTGGTATCATTTTCATTGCAGTAGCAGAATAAACCTGTCCCATTGAGGCAAAACCAATTGTGACACAGCATGGCCAACAGTGAGACAGTCAGGGAGAGTGTGGAGGCAGAAAGAGAGTGAGAGAATTACAGTCTGAAAGAGGCAAATATGAACAGAGAAGGAAAACAGAAAACGAAAGAGAGACAGTTGGAAATCTAAGAGAATCCAGGATTGAGAGCAAAATGAAGAAAGAGAGGGAGTGTATGCAAGACAAAGGTAAGTATCATTGAGAGAAAAAGAAACATGTTACACAAAAAAATGATACAGCGAGATAAAGACAGTGTAAGAGAAAGGGAAAGAGACAGAGGCTGGGGGAGAGGGAGTGGCACTCTCACCTGTAAGCGACTCCATTGTATTCGGCCCACACACCGCGCTGCATTCCTCCAGGCCAGCTTTGCCCCGAAGATCAGCTCATTCGGGGTGAGTTGATAAGTACCGGTCATGTCTATCTCCCTCTGTAGCTCCATTAAGCGTTGACTGTGTGCTGGCGTTCCTGCTCTGTGACAGAGAATGGCAGAGCCCAGCTTAGTTTTTGAACATTGAGCAGGTAGCTGAAATATCTCCTACACACTCTCCTCAGTCAAAATACCCTTCAATCCCACGCACTTTCTGCCTGAGTATAGCCAACCCGCACTCAAGCACAAAACTGTCTCTGCTGAGACCCATCTTCACCCAACCCTTCTGAGCTTGGGCTCTGACGCACACTCCACTATTATTTGATGTACCTTTTCATGGTTGTGTAGTACTGTTCGAGGAAATGTGTCGCTCGGTGCAGCAGTTGTTCCTTGGACTGGGTTGGAGCTTCAGGCTTGTGCACAAGCTCTTTGGGGAACATGACAGAGCCCAGGCACCGTGACTCTGAACATGGGGTCGGCTGGAGGAAAGCAGACAACAATAAATGGTCACAAGCCAAACACACTCACCATTAACACTCTACCTGACTGAGAGAACTTGGAAGTTAGAGCATCCTCAGGGTGAGGAAAGGATGGACAGACAATTGGCATAGAGGTCGTTGTTGAAAAGTGCAGCTGACAAGAGGTTTGGTCAGGTGGATAGAAGGGATACTGGGGGGGTGAGAGAGGAGTGTCCAGAGGCTGGAGTCTGGCATTATTGTACTGCGAAAGAAAATTTACTGTAGTAAGGAAAATATTAATAGTATTTAAGCAATCTCTTACTATGCCTTCATCTTGCCACAAGGCAGAAAAGAGAGAGCAAGATCATATGATGTTACATCACTTCCTACAAAGAGGTTTACCGTGACTTCACATATCGGAGTGAGGAATTACTCATTATACTACATCTTGCCTCAACTCCTGTCCCCATTATACTACAAATTCTGCCAAAGCTGATCTGTATGAACTTCAGTCAGGTGTTCAATAGGTTCCTTGTGATACACTGGTTAGCAAGGTTAAATCAGATGGAATACAGAGGGAATTAGCCATTTGGATACAGAACTGGCTTAAAGGTAAAGGTAGTGGTGCAGGGTTGCTTTTCAGACTGGAAGCCTGAGGCCAACAGTGTGCCCTAAGGATCGGTTCTGGGTCCACTGCTTTTCGCCATTGAAGTAAATGATTTGGACATTGATCATGGAGGAATGGTTAGGAAGTTTGCAGATGACCCCAAATTGGAGGCTTGGTGGACAGCAACAAAGGTTACCTCAATGTACATCAGGACCTTGATAAGATGAGCTGAGGAGTGGCAGATGGAGTTTAATTTAGATAACTGTGAGGTGCTGCATTTTGGAAAGGCAAATCAGGGCAGGACTTACACACTTAATGGTAAGGTTCTGTGGACTGTTTCTGAATAAAGATCTTGGAGTGTGGGTTCATAGTTCTTTGAATTTGAACTACCAGATACACAGGATAGTGAAGAAGGCTTTCAGTAAGCTTACCTTCATGTGTCAGTGCACTGAGTATAGGAATTGGAAGGTCATGTTGTGGCTGTAGAGGACATGAGTTAGATCATTTTTGGAATGGTGTATTCAAATCTGGTCCCTCTGTTATAGGAAAGTTCTTGTAAAGCTTGACAGGGTTCAGAAAAAAATTACAGGGATGTTGCCTTGGTTGGAGGTTTGATCTATAGGGAGATGCTGAATAGGCTGGGGCTATTTTCCCTGGAGTGTCAGAGGCTAAGGGGTTACCTTATAGAGGTTTATAACATCATAAGGGAAATGGATCGGGTGAATAGCCAAGGTTTTTTTCCCCAGGGTGGGGTGGTCCAAAACTAGACAGCATAGGTTTAAGGTGAGAGGGGAAAATTCAAAAGGGGCAACGTTTTATATGGAGGGTGGTGCACGTATGGGATGAGCTGTCAGAGGAAGTGGTGGAAGCTGGTACAATTACAACATTTAAAAAGCATCTGAATGGGTACTTGAATAGGAAGAGTTTAGAGGGTAATGGGCCAAGTGCTGGCAAATGGGACGAGAATAATTTAGGATCTGTTCAGCATGGACCAAAGGTTCTGTTTCCATGCTGTACATCTCTATGACTCTATGATATAAACTACATCAGCTGAACTTTCCTCATCCACACACACATCATATTTTGAAGATTTAAAATCTGTGTCAGAGCCCCAGCAATTCCCTGCCTCGCCTCACACTGCAGCCTGAGCCAAGGGATTGGCCTGTTTTTAACTCTGACAGATCCTCTAACGCCTCCCCATTCCCTAAGTCAAACTGTGCAAGTTCCTCACAGTCTATGTTCTCTTTTTCCCAGAATGACTACCAAAGCAAAGTATTTATTCAACCCCTTCCAAAATCCTGCAGTTGAACAAAGAGTTGTCTCCCTGGTCCCTAATAGGCCCTACGTTTTCCCTGGGTTAACCTCTTCCTTTTAATATTTATAAAATAACCTAGGATTCTTTGTCCTTTTTCATGCCCCTTTTTGTTTAATTTTCCAACTGCTTCCTTAAATTCCCTCCTTCACTTTCTGTATTCCTTGAGGGCCACAACTGAATTGTTCCCTTTGGTCTTGTTAAAGGCCCTACTCTTCTGCCATATCCAATCGTGAATTGTCCCAGACATCAAGAGTTCTCTGGACTTATTGCTCCCGCATTTCCCTCTTAAGAGTACATGTTGAACCTGCACTCTCCTCAGCTCGTTTTCAAATGCTTCCCACATGGCTCCGCAGGAGACTTACAATGCAACAGGCTGTTCCCAGTCTACTGAGGGCAGATCCTACCTTGTTTTAATGAAATCTGCCTTCACACAATCCAAAGCTGTCTTTGGCAGGCCATCATTTTCCTTCCTGCAAAAATGCTCCCCCACTGCCATGCTGAACACTTGTCCAGTTTCTTTCCCCAGAACCAGATCCAGCACTGTGCAGTTCCTACTTGCACTTTGTACATATTGACACAAAAACTCCCCTGGATACATTTCAAGAAATCTGCTCCTTCTTGACCGTTAACATAACTATCCCAATTTATGTTAGGAGAATGGAAATCCCCTTGTATAATTATTACTCTTACACACCGAGAACATAGAATATAGAACTGTAGAGCACAGGAACAGGCCCTTCAGCCCACGATTTTGTGCCAAATGTTGCATCAGAATAAAAGGATTTGAAGAGATCGGACTTATGACTATTTAGAAATCATAGCTTGATTAAAGATAGTCAACATGGCTTTCTGAAGAGGAGGTCATGCCTCACAAGCCTTATTGAGTTCTTTGAGGTTGTGACGAGACAAGTTGATAAATTGTTTTGGTGTATATGGGTTTCAGTAAGGCATTTGATAAGGATCCCTATGGTAGGTTCATTCAGAAAGTTAGGAGGTACAGGATACAGGAAAATTTGGCTGTCTATATACAGAATTGGCTGACAAAAAGAAGACAGCAAGTGGTAGTGGATGAAAAGTATTCTGCCTGGAGATCAGTGACCAATGGTGTCCCGCAGGGATCTGTTTGTGAGCCTCTGTGTTTTGTGGGTTTTATGAATGACTTTGATAAAGAAGTGGAAGGATGGGTTAGTAAGTTTTCCGTGACATAAAGGTTGTAGATAGTCTCGAAGGCTGTCGCAGGCTACAACAAGACATTGACTGGATGCAGAGCTGGGCTGAGTGGCAGATGGAGTTCAGCCTGGATAAATGTGAAATGTTTAATTTTGGAAGGTCGAATTTGAATGCTGAATACAGGGTTAAAGTTAAGATTCTTGGCAGGGTGGAGGAACAGCGGATCTTGGGGTCCTGTACATAGATCCCTCAAAGTTGCCACTCAATTTGATAGGGTTGTTAAGAAGGCATGTGGTGTTTTGGCTTTTATTAACGGGGAATTGAGTTTAAGAGCCAAGAGGTTTTGCTGCAGCTCTATAAAAACCTGGTTAGACCACACTTGGAATATTGTATCCAGTTCTTATCACCTCATTATGGGAAGGATGTAGATACATGGAAGAGGGTGCAGAGGAGATTTACCAGGATGCTGCCTGGATTGGAGGGCTTGTCTTATGAAGAGACGTTGAGTGAGCTGGGGCTTTTCGCACTGGAGAGAAGAGAGAACAGAGGTGACTTGATAGAGGTGTACAAGATAATGAGAGGCACAGATAGTACAGATAGCCAGAGATTTTTCTCCAGGGCAGAAATGGCTGTCACGGGGGATCATAAATTTAAGGTGATTGGAGGAAGGTTCGGGGAAATGTCAGAGATAGGTTCTTTACACAGAGAGTGGTGGATCCATGGAATGCACTGCCAGCAGTGGTAGTAGATTCAGAGACATTGGGGACATTTAAGAGACTGCTGGACAAGCGCATGGACAGCAGTAAATTGAGGGGTGTGTAGGTTAGGCTGATCTTAGATTAAAATAAATGGTCAGCACAACTTCATGGACTGAAGGGCCTGTACTATGCTGTACTGATCTACGTTCTATGTTCTAAACTAATCCTTTCTGCCTGGCCTTGATCCATATCCCTTCAGTCCTTTCATATTCATGTGCTTATCTAAAAGTCTTTTAAATGCCCCTATCGTATCTGCCTCCACTAGTGGAATTCCAGACTCCTGCCACTCTCTGTGTAAAATACTTGTCCTTCACATCTCCTGTGAACTTTCCCCATCTCACCTTAGTGTTAGAAATTTTAACTCTGGACTAAAGATTCCAACCTTCAACCCTACCTATGCATCTCATAATTTTATCGACTTCTAGTAAGTGTCCCTGCTGCCTCTGCCACTGCTGAGAAAATAACCCCAGTTTTTCTAACCTCTCCTAATAGCTCATTCCCTCTAATCCAGGTAGCATTTTGGTAAACATCTTCTGCACCCTCTCCAAAGCCTCCATATCCTTCCTTATCGTGACCAGAATTGAACACAGTACTCTCGGTGTGGCCTAACCAAAGTCTTACAAAGCTGCAACACCTTGCACTCTAATCCTCGACCAATAAAAACAAGCTTGCTATACACCTTCTTTGCCACCCTATCTACTTGCGTGGCCACTTCCAGGGAGCTATGGATTTGCACCTCAAGATATCTCTGTACATCAATGTTGTTCAGGGTCCTGCCATTAACTGTATACTTTCCTTAATATTTGATCTCCCAAAATGCAGCACCTCATACTTACCTGGATTAAACTCCATCTGCCATGTCTCTGCCCATATCTGCAATTGATCTATATCTTGTAGTATTTTTTAACAAGCTTCTACACCATCCACAATTCCATCAATCTTTGTACCGTCTGCTAACTTACTAACCTACCCATCCTCATTTTCATTCTAATCATTTGTGTATATCATAAACAGCGGAGGTCCTCATATGGATTCCTGCAAAACACCGCTAGTCACAAAACTCCAGCCAGAAAAATACCCTTACACCAATATCCTCTGCCTTCTATGGGCAAGCCAATTCTGAATCCACGTTGCCAAGTCACCCTGGATCCTATGTATCTTAATGTTCTGGATGAGCCTACCAGGAGGGACCCTACCAAAAGCCTTGCTAAAATCCATGTAGACAACATTCACTGCTCTACCATCATCAATCATCTTCATCACCTCCTGGAAAAATTCAATCAACTTATTAAGACATGATCTACACTGCACAAAGCCCACACTGACTGTCCCTAATCAGGCCATACTTTTCCAAATGCACGTAAATCCTATCCTTAAGAATTCTCTCTAACAGCTTCCCAAACACTGATGTGAGACTTTCCAGTCTATACTCTCCTGGATTATTCCTATTTCCCTTCTTGAACAGAGGAACAAGTTCCCTCCTGTGTCCTTGAGTGGTCCTATCTTCTCCCTAGTTGTTCTTTTGTTTTTAATGTATCTGTAGGATGCCTTTGGATTCTCTTTAACCCTACTGGCTGAGGTAATTTCATGGCCCCTTCTTGCTCTATTAACTCCCTGCTTGAGTTCTTTCCTATTTTCTTTATATTCGTAACGTGGCCTGTTGATTTTATCTACTAAATTTTATACATGCTTCTTTTAAGTTTTGACTAAATTCGCAACCTCCCTCATTATTCAAGGTGTCTTTTATTTTGCCATCCTATTCCTTCCTCCTGAACGCTGATCAGTAGGTCTTTAAACAACTCCCACACTTCAATTGTGAACTTGCCTAATAACAGCTGCTCCAAATTAACACTCCCTAGCTCTTGTCTATTACTGATGCAATTTGCCCTCCCCCAATTTGGTACCCTCCCACACTTATCCTTATTCTTAGCTATCTGAATACTTGTGGAATTGTGATCACTGTTTCTAAAGTGCTCTCCCACAGAAAGGTCAGTCATCTGGCCAGGCTCATTAGCCAGTACAAGGTCCAGTGTGGCCTTTAGTTGAAACATCCACGTACTGTTTCAAGAAACCTGCTTGAATGCACTTAACAAATTTTGCCCCATCTGAGCCTTTTGCTCGGAGGGAGTTCCAGTCATTATTCAGGAAGTTAAAGGCTCACTATGACGACTCTGTTTTTATTGCATCTTTCCATAACCTGCATAGATATTTGTTCCTGAATGTCTTGATGGCTGTTGGCAGGCCTATAGTGATTACACCAATCTTGATTTGGAGATGCCGGTGTTGAACTGGGGTGTACAAAGTTAAAAATCACACAACACCAGGTTTATAGTCCAACAGGTTTAATTGGAAGCACACTAGCTTTCGGAGCGACACTCCTTCATCGGGTGATAGTGGAGGGCTCGATCGTAACACAGAATTTAGAGCAAAAATTTACAGTGTGATGTAACTGAAATTATACATTGAAAAATTGATTGTCTGTTAAGCCTTTCATCTCTTACAATACAGTGATAGTTTCACTTCTTTCATGTGTAAATCACAAAACCTTTTTTTTAAAGTTGCATTCTCGGGTTAGCTGTTAACAATGGTGATAGCTAGACAATATGTTGAAGGTGTTAGCCCCCTGTGTTCTCTGTCTATGACCTGATGTTTAGATTGATTCTAATCTAAAAAGTGAGATAACAGAGTTTTACATAAATTCATGAAGTTTTTGAGCTCAGAGTTCTACATGAATGTATGCAGTTTTTGAGCAAAGTACAATGTACAAGTACAAATGTACAAGTACAAATTCACCCCACAAAATATTTGTGTGCATGTGTATCTTTGTCTGTGTGTGTGTGTGTCTGTCTGGGCTGGGGGTTGTGAGTGTGAGAAAGTGTGTGTATGTGTGTGTGTGTGTAGTGAGTGCAGAGTGTCTTAAGTCTGTGAGGGGATGCATGTGTGAGTGTGGGAGTGTGTGTGTCTATAAGGATGTGTGTGGGTGTCTGTGTGCGCGTCTGTGTGTACCTGTGTCCATGTGTATGTGAGAGTGTGTGTGTGTAGGAATATGTGTGTGTATGTAGTGCAACCCCTACCCCAGACAGACATACACACACAGACAGACAAAGAACAGCCAGGGAATTCGACAAGCAACATGAATTCGACTGGGACAACACTACCATTATAGGGCAAGCCAAACAAAGAACAGCCAGGGAATTCCTAGAAGCATGGCACTCATCCACAAACTCCATCAACAAACACATCGACCTGGACCCAATATACCAGCCACTACAGCGGACAGCTGAAACTGACAACCGGAAGCGGCAGGGACAGGCCACTATAAATGCCGGAGGAAACACCACAGAAGCGCTTCACAGGAGGCTCCCAAGCACTGAGGATGTCACCTGGACAGGGGACGAAACGTTTGCAACAAAAACTTCCAGCTCGGCGAACAGAACCACAACAACGAGCACCCGACCTACAAATCTTCACCCAAACTTTGAAAATCATCATTTTCTCATTTGATCAAGCCTCGAAGCTCATCTGCCTTACCTACAACACGCCTTGTGGTGAAATAAATGCACTTCAGCCTATTAGTACCATTGTGTTCATTTACCTGTCTCTGCCTTCTTGATTTACTGGTCCTAACATATACCTTCCCCTCAATCTTTCTACTTGCTGAACTGCTGCTGTCATTCCCAGTCCTCTGCCACTCTTGTAGCACTAGTAAACATCCCTGCAAGGATATTGGTTCCCCTCCAGCTTAGGTGCAAACCATCCTTCTTGAACAGGTCACCCCTGCCCCAGAAGAGGTCCCAATGTTCCAAGAACCTGAAACCCTGTCCCTGTATCAGCTCCTTAGCAATGCATTCATTACCTTTTTGTCCCTTCTCTCACTAGCACATGGGGCTGGCGGTAACCAGAGATTACTGCCCTTGAGGTCCTGCTTTTCAGCCTCATTCCTAACTCCCTGTACTCACTCCGCAGGACCTCATCTCCCTTTCTATCTACAATGTAGGTACCAATGTTCACAATGACCTTTGGCTGTTCACCCTCCCGCTTAAGAATTTATGCAACCACTCAGAGATATCCTTCACTCTGGCACAAGGGAGACAACACACCATCCTGGAGTCTCCAACGCAGTCCCAGAAATGTCTAGCCAGTGAGTCTCCGACTATAATCACTCATTTGGATTTTGCTCGACCCTGCTCGACTGTGGGGCAAGTTGTGGTGCCACAGGCCTCGCTGCTGCTGTTATACTCTCCTGATAGGCTATTCCCCACAACTTTATTCAAAACTGTATGCCTGTTAGAAAGGGGAATAGCATCGGAGACTCCTGCAGTACCTGCCTGTCCATCCTGGTGGTCACCCTTTGTGAACTATCTACATATTTGCTCCTCTATTTCCTGCTGACTTTTTGAGGGCCTGTAAGACATTCCAGAAAAGTAGCTGCCCCCTTAGCATTCCTACGTTCTACCCCCAAAAACCTCATTTTAGGGTCCTTCCAAGATATTTTGCTCCTTCTTGCAATAATTGACTCCTTAATTAATAGCACTAGATCAGCACCCTTTTTGCACCCTCCTCTGTTTCGTCTAAAGATCCTATACTCTGGAATATTGAGTTGCCAGTGCAGCCCTTCCCTCAATCATGTTTCTGTGACGGCAACAATATCATACTCCCATGTGTTGATCCACACTATTACCTATTAAACTTCTAGTATTAAAGTGAAGACCTTCCAGCCTTACCGTACTCTCTTGACACTCGACATAGATTAACTCATTCTGACTTCCTTCCTTTGCTGCAGCATGCTGTGTTTCAGCTTGATTAATATTCTATGTCACTTACTCTTGCCTAGACTAAGTTAAACTCTTCCCAACAGCACTAATAAATCAATTTGTGAGAAACTTAGTCCCAATGTGGTGCAGGTGCAGGCCATCCCATTAGTACATGTTCCACCTTGCCCAAAAAAACAGTCTCAGTTATCCAAGAATCTAAAACTCTTCCTTTTGCACCAACTCTTCAGCCATGTATTCATCTGTCCTATTTTTCTATTTCTAAACTTGCTAGCATGTGACACCGGGAGTAATCTAGAGATTGTAACCATTGAGGTTCTGCTTTTTAATCTACTGCCTAACTCCCTGAATTCTTGATGTCTTTCTTCACTTTGCCCATATCATTAGAAACAACACAACCTCTAACTCATCACCATTCAGGATGTCCTGCAGCCATTCAGTGGCATCCCTGACCCTGGCACCATCCTGGAGTCACATCTTCGGCTGCAGAAATGCTTGTCTGCTCCCCTGTCTAAGGAATCCCCTATCACTATTGCCCTTCTTTTCTTCTTGTTAGTTATCCTTTAAGACAGCACTCTCTCACTTGAGCACATTATTCAGCAGACTCTGTCAATAACACAAATGTTAGAGTTTGAGTATAGCTAAAAATGACACTTTTAGTTAAAGCATTTCATCTTGCACTCAGGGTGAGAACAAAGGACTATACAGCACAAAACAGGCCCTTCCACTGTTACTCTCTGTCTTCTATGATTAAGTCTGTTCTGTATCCATCTTACCAGCTGACCACGGATTTCATGTGACTTCACCTTTTGTATCAGCCTGCAATGAGGGACCTTGTCAAAGGCCTTGCTGAGGTTTATACCCTGCCCTCATCAGTTATCTTTGTCACTTCCTCAAAAAACTCAATCAATTTTGTGAGACATGACCTTCCCCACACAAAGCAATGCTGCCTAATCTAACAAGTCCATTGTTTTCCAAACGTGTGTAAATCCTAACTCTAAGAATCTTCTCCAATAATGTTCCTACTACAAACATAAGGCTTGCTGGCCTATAAATTTCCGGATTGTCCCTGTTGCCTTTCTTAAATAAAGAAACAACATTCGCTGTTCTCCAGTCCTCTCTGACCTCTATAAAGCAGATACAAAGATTTTGTACAAGGCCTCAGACGCCATCTGCCTCCCTCAGCATTCTGGGATAGATCCCATCAGGTCCTGAGGATTTATCTACCTTAATGCTATTTTAAAACACCACACCTCCTTCTCTTATACATTGATGTGCCCAAGAATATTAACGTATCTCTCCCAAGACTCACCAGCCACCATGTCCAGTCTCCTTCATGAATACCAATGCAAATAATTAATTAACGACCGCATCCACTTCTTCTGGATCCACATATTAAATTCCCTCCTTTGTCCTTGAATTGACCTATCCTTTTTTTAACTACCTGCTTGCTCCCTCTTGTATGTGTAAAATAGCTTGGGATTTCCCACAGTAGACAAACAGGAAGCTGGACGAACACAGCAAGCCAAGCAGCATCAGGAGGTAGAGAAGTCACCGTTTTGGGTATAACCCTTCTTCAGACTTCTGATGTTGCCTGGCTTGTTATGTTCTTCCTGTTTGTCTGCTTTGTATTCCAGCATCTGCACTTTTGTTGTCTCTAATCTGGGATTTTCCATAATCCTATTTGCCATAGCCCCTTTAAGCTCTTCAAATTCCTTGTTTGATTTCTTTCCTGCTACCTTTGTATTTTTTGAGGGCTCTGGTCTGTCTTCAGTTTCTCAAACCTTATATATGCTTCCTGTTTACTTTTGATTAAGATCTTAATTTCTTTTCATCAAAGTTTCCTGAATCTTGCCATTGTTATCTTCCATTTTCACAGGAACATGCTAAATAATTAGCCTACAAAAGATGTGAATTTACCCTCATACAGCCACCCCAAATCTATATTTCCGTTTCCTTCTCATATTATTGTAGCTAGCTATCCGCTAACTTCCACCCGAGGACTACTCTTATCCTTTTCCATAAGTAACTTAAAATTTACAGAATTATATTCACTGTTCTTCCCCCACTGAAATTTCAAGCACAGGGCTGGACTCATTCCCCAATTCTAGGTCTAGCATGGCCCCTTCCCTTGTTGGTCTATCATGGCCCCCTTCGTTTGTTTCAAAAAAACTGTTCTGGACACACCTAACAAATTGTCCCTCATCCAAGGTCTTGCATTAAACAAGACTTAATCAGTGTAGGGACTGACTACACTCTCCAAAGTATAGACCACCACATCAACACTGTTGTTTTTACATTTTCCCATAATCTGTCCACATATCTGTTCTCTCTCACCTGCCAGTTGTTGGGAGGCTTGCAGTACAATCCTGTCAAAATGATTGTACCCTTCCTGTTCCCGAGCTTATGCAGAACTAGAGGGCATAGGTTTAGGGTGAGAGGGGAAAGATGTAAAAGAGACTTAAGAGGCAATTTTTTCAGGCATACTGAGGTCTACCCACAGCTTGATGCAGTCACACACGGTGGTCAACAAGGTAAGTGCATACTTCACCTTGCCCCCTCCATATCAAGCGTTCTGTGCATGGAGTCCAGTCAACATCCATTTTAGACCTCCAGATAAAATGGAAAATGGCTTGGGTGACTGAAACAACACAGTTTGGGGGATGGGCCAGACCTGCACCACATACAACAGAGAGAGTATGTCACACCCAATGACCACGGTTTTACCCGCAATGGAGAGGGAGTGGTGCTGTCAAAAGACCAGATTTTGCTTCACTTTAGCAATGTGCTCCTCTCAAGGTTTTACATACCTCTCCGAACCACATTCCCAACAGGTAATCTGTCCTGACAGTGAAGGGGATGAAGGATCGGTCGGTCAGTTCCTAAAGAACATGGTCTCGCTCTTGCCTCAATTTACCTGGCTCCCAAGGGCCAGTTTGAACTGTCCGCGTATAGACAGCAGATCTGAGCAGAAAACGGCAACATCATCCACATATAGATGGTAGTTTGACCTGCAGGTCTCCATTGCCTTGAATAGTAACCCCTCTCAGGCCCGCATCTTTCCTGATAGATTCAGCAAAGGGCTCTGTACAACACACAAACAAGGCAGGAGAGAGTGAGCAGCCATGCCTGACTCCAGATCTGATCAGTAATCTTTCTGATTCCCATCTATTAATTCAGGCTGCACGAATGATGTACAGATTCCCTCACCAAAGACCACTTTGGACAGCTTGTCCCACATGTACATGTGCAATTGCCTGTCAAAGGCCTTCTCCTGGTCCAGGCTGATAAGGCAGGTGCCCACCCCTCGTGCTGCATGGAGGTGATCATATCTTTGAGGAGTGGAGGCTCTTAGAGCTCGTCCTGCCTGGTACAGCATTAATTTGGTTGGGGTGAATAATGGATCCCAGAGCAGACCTGACACTGGAGATGACCTTAGATTGGATTTTGTAGTCTGCAGTCATCAATGAGATTGGTTACCAGTTTCTAATTTCCTCTCTCTCTCCCTTCCGCTTGAAGATAAGCGTGGTGATACTTTTCCTAATGGATCAGCACAAGGTACCTGAAAGAAGCATACTTTCATACACCTTCAGTAGGTCCTGGACAATCATGATCCACAGAGTCAAATACAACTTGGCTGGTAAGCTGCTCCTTCCAGGAGTTTTATTCTTTTCTAAAGACTCGAAGGCCTTCATCAACCTCATCAGAGGCTGGTCCAGCCTCTCCCAAATGTAGGATCTCCATGAGGGAGGACAGAGATGACTGGGAGGCCGCGCTGTCTGGGGGCTTCATGCCATATAGACTGGCATCATAGAATTTGCTGATCCTCAGTACTTCAGGCTGAGACAATGTTACTGAGCTATCTTCTTCCTTCAGACTGCTGAGCTCTCCCTGTGCACTTTCTCGAAGATGAAATGTGAGGACGCCTCAATTGGCTCGACGGTTCAGACCCAGCGCCAGAAGATTATCTTGGAAGCCTCTGAGGCAAAGAGCGAGGCTTGCTGGCTCTTCACCTGCTGAAAATTCTCTGTAACATTGACACAATCTCCTGCAGCATGAGTAGGAAAAATGACATGATTTTCTGGCGTTTGGACAATTTTCCCACCACTTTCTCATCTTCTGAACACTGCTGAAGATAAAGAACCTCTTGATGTTCCCGTGATTGCATCTCATGAGTCTGCTGGACACTGAAAGGGGGGATTCACAGTTCTCCAACCTGTATAATCCTTTTTGAGCTCCTGAATGGTTTCTGCAGTGAACAGTTTCACGTTCAGCTTCCACATTCCCTTGCCAAGTTGTCCTGTAGGCATTAGTCAGCCAACAGGAAGGAGTGGTCAGAGGAGGACACTAGTTTGAATGTGTATTACGCAAACAGGAAACCTATCCTTGACTGGGTACACACGTCTGGCCCCAGCCAGGTGTATCTATGCTGCGCTAATCTGCAGAGGTGCTGAAGGCGACGTACAGCTTGGCGATTTTAACTGTTTCCATCAGGAATCAAGACATGGTGTCCAGTTCGCTCCAGCCCCTCCAGCTCATCCGTTCTCATTGATGATGCAGTTGAAATCTCTGGCCAGAATAACCTGCCTGGACGTAGCCAACAGCTCCCCCTGCTGCTGGTTACATCCAGGCAGGTTATTCTGACCAGAGACTTCAACTGTATCATCAATGCGAATGGATGGTCTGGAGGGTCTGAGAGGAGGGGGAGCTGCTGCAGAAAAAACAGCCGCTCACTCCTTGCCAGAGTGTACCCATTAAATAGTCTCAGGGAGCATTTCTGTACGTACTGTCTGATATTGAGAGTGCAGTGCTAGAAAAGCACAGCTGGTCAGGCAGTATCCAAGGAGCAGGAGAATCAATGTTTCAGGCATAGGCCCTTCATCAGCAAGGGGACTTGTGGGCCGAGGGCTGAGAGATAAATGGGAAGGTGGTGGGGCTGAGGGAAGATAGCTGTGAGTGCAATAGGTAGATGAAGGCGGGGGAGAATATGATGGGTCAGACAGGGAGTGGAGCAGATAGATGGGAAAGACAATGGATAGGTCAAGAGGGTTGCGCCAAGTTGGAGGCTTGGGATTGGGATAAGATGGGGGGAGTGGAAATGACGAAACCGGTGAAATCCACATTAATCCTGTGTGGTTACAAGGCCCCAAGGAGGAAGATGAGGCATTCTTCCTCCAGGTGTCGGGAGGTTAGGGTTTGGCGATGGAGGAGGTCCAGGATCTGCATGTCCATGGTGGAGTGGGAGGGGGAGTTGAAGTGTCCAGCCACAGGGCGGTGGGATTGGTTGGTGAGGGTGTCGCAGAGATGTTCTTTGAAACGATCTGCACATTGGCGTCCTGTCTCCCCGATGTAGAGGAGGCCACATTGTGTGCACGCACACAGTAGATGACATTGGTGGAAGTACAGGTAAATTTCTGTCGGATGTGGAAGGATCCTTTGGGGCCTTGGTCGAAGGTGAAGGGGGGAGGTGTGGGCGCACGACATTTTTTTTAGATTCCATAAATCGTGGAAACAGGCCCTTCGGCCCAACAAGTCCACACCGACCCTCTGAAGAGTAACTCACCCGAACCCATTTCCCTACATTTACCCCTGACTAATACAGGTCAGGTGGAGCGGGCAATTTAGCATGTCCGCTCCACCTGACCTGCGCATCTTTGGACTATGGGAGGAAACAGAGAAGTGCAAAACCTTTTTCCCCTTTCTGGCCTGTCCCTCATCTGGTGCACCTTGTTTCAGTTTTCTTGCTAGAGGGTGGCACCTTACTGATCTTTGGGATTCCATGGCTTGCGTTGTCACTTCTGGTCATCTGGGCTTATATGCCCCCTCCCCCTTCTTCGGGAACCTTGGACTTCTTGCAGTCCTTACTGAGGTTCCCCTCCTGTTTGCAGTTCCTGCAGAGGGTCACTATGCAGTCCACTACCATATGCAGGTTTTGCACACTCTCGGCTGCCCCGTGGATGTCAGGTAGCCTCATCTCCCACCGATCGTGAAGCCTGGCGGGGGCTGGGTGGAGGATGTTCCCACTGGCATCTATTTTCAGGGTCACCTTGATCAGCCGCTTGGTGGTACAGATTCTGAAGGGGTACACCATGTCTGTGCTTCCTCCTTCTAGTTGTACATAAATTCCTAGGAAGGTCAGGACATCTGCTGCTGGGATGTGGGGGTTGTACATATGAATTGCAACAAGCCAGCTCCTCTGTGCAGGGAGAATGAGCAATTGGTGCCACAGACAGGATGGAGAGGAGGCCCTCACTTCCTTTCTCCTCAAATACTTTCAGGAGACACTCACATTGTTCACGTTCGTGAAGATCACATGGAAGCAGCTTATACTGGGGAAGTCCTGTCGGCAGAAAATATCTGCCGCTTGGAACCTGCAGCAATCCAGGAGGACTGTCCCTCAGAAAGAAGGTCCAGTTGATCTGCGATCCTTCCTCCACCTTCTTCATAGTCACCCTGTCTGTACTGCGGACCCCCTGGTCTGGAGTGCAGGCACTAACAGAGGCCATGGTCACTGAATTGGTGTTAGGCTAAAGCCAGCATAAAGATCTGGTACATACAAATGAGCTCAACCAATGATCTTCTAGGTTCTGTTCACAATCCAGCGACAAACTCAGGATCTTCCAGTGATAGCGGTTCTGCATCAAGGGGAGTCTCCCCTGCCAGGTATGTATTGAGAATATCCTGTGCCCACTCAGATACAGCCTTGAGTCTGGCACCAGGGAGGCAACACACTATCCTGGAGTCTCGCCTGTGACCATATACATACCTATCTGTGCCCCTAACTATACATTATTCACAAGAATACCAATTAACAAGGAAAAACTAACCTTTATACCACATGAACCAAATTGATTGGTTGGTAAGTGAGATCTGATTGTTAAAGACATCACCACAGATAGTTAACAAACTTTCTTGAAATGTAAACCAGGCAGGTTAATTCTGACTGTTTCAGGCATTGTTCTTGAAAATGAGCCAGCAAATGACTGTGTCACTTATTAAAGTCATAGAGATGTACAACACAGAAACAGACACTTTGGTCCAACTCTTCTATGCCCACCAGATATCCTAAATTTAATCGAGTCCCATTTGTCAGCGCTTGGCCCATATCCCTTTAAATCCTTCCTATTCATAAACCCATCCAGATGTCTTTTAAATTTTGTAATAGTATTAGCCTCCATCACTTCCTTTGGCAGCTTATTCCATACATGCACCACCCTTTGTATGAAAAGGTTGCCAATTAGGTCCATTTTAAATCTTTCCATTCTCACCCTAAATCTATGCCCTCTAGTTCTGGACTCCCCCACCCCAGGGAAAATACCCTGTCTATTTACGCTATCCATGCCCGTCATGATTTTATAAATCTCCCTAAGGTCTCTGACGCTACAGGGAAAAGATCCTATTCAGCCTCTCCCTACAGCTCAAACCTTCCAACCCTAACAACATTCTTGTAAATCTTTTCTGAACCCTTTCAAGTTTCACAACATCCTTCCTTCAGGAAGGAGACCAGATGCACATAATATTCCAAAAGTGGCCTAACCAATGTCCTGTACAGCTGCATCATGACCTCCCAACTCTTATACTCAGTGCTCTGACCAATAGTTTTGCATTAAACACCATCATTCCTCAGCGCCTGATTGGAAACCTGAGTCTGCTGGGCCTCTCTGTGTAACTAGATCCTGGACTTCCTGACTGGGGGACCTCAGTTAGTCTGGATTGAGAACAGCATCTCCAACACCATCACAGATGCTGCCTGGGATGGAAAGCCTCAGTTGTGAGGAGAAATTGGATAGGCTGGGTTTCCTTCGAACAGAGGAGGCTGAATGGGGATCTGTTTTCAGTATACAAAATTATGTCAGGCATAGACAGAGTACCTTGGGAGAATCTCTTCCAGGTGTCTCTCAGACCAGAGGGAATAAGTTTAAGGTGAGTAGTAAGTGGTTTACAGGAGATTGAGAAACTTTTTTCACCCCAAGTATGTAGATATATAGAAAGAGGGTGGCGGAGGGAAGTACTTTCACAACACTTAAGAAGCATCTGGATGAGTACGTAAAATGCCAGGGCATAGTAAGCAATGGAACATGTCAATGGGGTTAGTGTAGTTTGATGTTTGTTAGTGGGCTGAAGGGCCTGTTTCAATGCTGTATGACTCTATGACTGTTCAGATGAAAGGACAGGTTGTCCAAACCTGACCCACAGAGAGTAGGTCATGGGCTTCTCTCTCTAAGAAAATTACCTTTCAATGTCGGGTGACTAGGAGTGGACTCTCTAGTCACTGTCGGCTGACCCCACCTAAGCTTGTGTGTAATTCTCTGTTGTTACAGAGTTAAACAGAGCTGAAAGCAAAGCAGCAGGCAACAAACAAGGATTCCACGGGCTTAATTGCAGGGCATGGAGGAAAATCACAGTTGGCATTCAGTTTTTTGATGAAATTTCTGGGTGGCACAGTGGTTAACACTGCTGCATCACAGTGCCAGAGGCCCGGATTCAATTCCCGCCTCAGGCGACTGTCTGTGTGGAGTTTGCACATTCGCCTCGTGTCCGCGTGGGTTTCCGCCGGTTTCCTCCCACAGTCCAAAAATGTGCAGGTTAGGTGAATTGGCCATGCTAGATTGTCCGTAGTGTTAGGTGCAGGGGTAAATGTAGGGGAATTGGTCTGGGTGGGTGCGCTTCGGTGGATCGGTGTGGACTCGTTGGGCCGAAGGGCCTGTTTCCAAGAATACCCTCCCCCCAAAACAATAACTTAATGCTTTTTGGTGATCTAATAACTCATTTGCTTATAATTGCAAATCTGGGCAATTCCCAAATAAGATTTGTCAGAGGCATAACAGCATTCAACTTCTGGTTTGAACCACATTTTGCAGCCAGCACAAACAAAGGTTCATTGTCTCAGTGTTAGAACCTGTATGTTACACGAGTCTCAGGAATAACTCCTGTGTAGTTCACGTGTGTCTCAGCTTTAGCTGCTGTCTGGTGCATGCACACGTGTTTCAATGATAGCTCTGTACGGCCCACGTGTGTCTCAGTATCAATTCCCATACAGTCCAAATTTGTTTCCTCAGCCTCTGCCCTTGTATGCCTCAGGTTGTGCCCATGTCACCAGCAGTACAGCCGAAATGTATGTCTCAGTGTGCGCTTCTGTAGAGTATCAACTGTCTCAGAGTAGGTTCCTGTGCAAACTGTGAGTGTATCATTGTGAGCTGCTGAACTGTCCATGTGTGTATTGTGTCAGTTTATGTTCAGTCAAAATTTGCCTCTCAGCTTCTGCTCTTGTGTGGCTCAAATTACGTTCAGTGAAAGCAACTGTTTGTGTCTCAGTGTTGCCTCCTGCATACTCTGCAAGTGTCTCAGTGTCAGCTCTTATACAGTTAATGTGTGTGCCTCGTTGTCAGTTCTTGGCAGCCTGAAGGTATCTTTATCAGTTTTTAAATGCCCATTTGCGTGTCTTGCTCTGAGCTCCTGTGCAGCCTGTGTGTGTCTCAATACCAGTTCCTGTAATCTGATAGTTCAACTGCGCCCCATAAATACAACTCACGGATGTGAAACTCTGTAAAACTTTGAAACTAATACATGAAACTCTCTTTCACAATACTGGAAATATTCAGAATATTAGGGCAGTTTTCCTGGTTTACATCAAACCTTGTACTTTATGGCATCAATGGTGTATTGTCTCACAGTTCCTGCACATTCATTCTGTGTGACTCAGTTTAACATAATCACAATATTGTTACAATGTGATCATTTGGTCAAACCTGTCTGTTCTGGTCTCTGAATGAGTCACAGAGTCATAGTTAGCTACAGCAAAGAAACAGGCTCTTTGGTCCATTATGTCTGTGCTAGTCAAAAACAGCAAACTAGTCTAATTTTATTTTCCAGCATTTGGCCCAGAGTCTGGTATCCCAGATGCAAGAGAGTTGAAGGTTCTGGCATAAGCTCTTCATCAGGAATGTGGTGTGGGGCAGGGGTTGGCGGGAGAGGGTTGGTGGTGAAAGGCAGCTAAGAGATAAATAGGAGGGTGGGGTTAGGGCTGGGGGAAGGTAGCTGGGAAGAAATAGGTGGATACAGGTGGGGGTAATTGTGATAAGTCAGTGGAGAATGTGGAACAGATGGGATGGGGGGGGAGATGAACAGGTAGAGGGGGAGGACGGTGTCAAGTTAGAGAGTTAGATCTGGGATAAGGTGGGGGAGGGGAGATTCCAAAACTAGTGTGTTCGATGTTGATGACATGTGGTTAAAGTTCATCCTCCACAGTTACACCAGCACCATCCCCCATCTTTTCTTCTGCAACATTGATGACTGTATCGGCACTACCTTGTGCTCCCATGAGAATAGTTCATCAACTTCACTAACACCTTCCACCCTGACCTTAAGTTCACCTGGGCCATCTTGGACACCTCCCTCGCCTTCCTGGACCTCTCCATTAGATTAGATTAGATTAGATTCCCTAAAGTATGGAAACAGGCCATTTGGCCCAACAAATTCACACCGACCTTGCAACGAGTAACTCACCCAGACCCATTTCCCCTACGCTATATTTACTTCTGACTCATGTCCATCTCCGGTGACCAACTCATCATGGACATCTATTTCAAACCTACTGACTCCCACAGCTACCTGGACTAGAGTTCCTCCCACTCCCACCATCCCCTCTCCCACTGCCTGTGAAAATGAGATCTCTTGCTCCCAATTCCTCTGTCACTGCTGTATCTACTCCCAGGAGCAACAACTGCACTCCAGGACATCCCAGGTGCCCTCCTATTTAAAGGAACACAAATTCCTCTACCACGTGATCAACAATGCCCTCCAACACATCTCCTCCACTTCCCGCACCTCCACCCTTGAACCCCACCCATCCAACTACAACAAGGATAGAATGCCCCAGTCCTTACCTTCTACCCACCTAATCTCTGGATACAACACATTATCCTCCGCCATTTCAGCCACCTACATTCAGACCACACCAGAGATATATTTCCCTCCCCACCCTGGTCTGCACTCCACAGAGACCATTCCCTCCGCAACTCCCTCGTTAGGTCCATGTCGCACCAAACCACCTTCCGTTGCCACCACAAGAGGTGTAAAACCTGTGCCCACCTTCCCCCTCACCTCCATCCAAGACCCCAAAGGATCTTTTCATATCTGACAGTGGTTTTCTTGCACATCCACCCATTTCATCTATTATGTCTGTTACTCTATATCGGGGAGACAGAATGGCAACTTGCAGAGCATTTCAGGGAATATCTCTGGGGGACACACACCTTACAACCCCACCGCCCTGTGGCCGACTACTTCAACTCCCTCTCCCAATCCCCCAAAGACATGCAAGTCCTGGGTCTCCTCCACTGTCAAATCCATACCACCCAATGATTGGAGGAAGAGCGCCTCATCTTCCGCCTCAACCACATGGCATCAATGTCAACCTCACTAGTTTCTAAATCTCCCCTCCCCACACCACATTGGAGATCGAACCTTCCAACTCGGCACCGCTCTCTTGACCTGCCCCACCTGTCAATCTTCCTTCCCACCTATCTGCTCCACCCTTTCCATCGACCTATCACAATCACACCACACCTGCATCCACCTATTGCCTTTCCAGCTACGTTTGCCCCATGCCCTCTCCACCCTCCTATTTATTTCTCAGCCCCCTTCTGCACCCCTCATGTTCCTGATGAAGGGCTTCTGCCAGAAATATTGACTCTCCTGCTCTTCAGATGCTGCCTGACCTGCTGTGCTTTTCCAGTGCCACACTTTTGACTCTGACCCTCTAGCATCTGCAGTCCTCACTTTCTCCATAGCATTGTATGCCTTACTACAGTCATTGCACATCTAAATCTTTATTAAATTATGAGTACTCCCACCTCTCTCCCACCTTTACCGGCAAACAGTTCCAGATTCCCACCACACTCTGAAAAGGTTTCTCTTCACATCTCATCTAAATCTTTTGCCCTTTAGCTTACCCTATGCCCTACTGTCATTCATCCTTCCATCAGGGAAAAAATTGATTCCTGTCTACTCTTATAATTTAGCAAAATTTGAATCCATGTCGACATCATCAATAGAACCCACGACCTTCAAATTCTGAGGAAAGAGTTAATAGACACTTGCCCAGTAGGTGGGCAGGTCTCGGCATGACACTGGAGAAGAGGGGAAGATGGAGATGAGTTTGGTTGAGGACAGTGGGGATTTTTGGTTGAGTTTAGGATATTTGATTAATTTTGG
Organism: Chiloscyllium plagiosum; assembly: GCF_004010195.1. Taxonomy (NCBI): domain Eukaryota; kingdom Metazoa; phylum Chordata; class Chondrichthyes; order Orectolobiformes; family Hemiscylliidae; genus Chiloscyllium; species Chiloscyllium plagiosum. The sequence continues at coordinate 1,509,001 of NC_057724.1, forward strand.
ATTGGGTTTTGTTGGGGAATTGGATAAGGGCAGAGGCACAGAGAAGAGATTTAAGTGGATGAGCAGGCATAGGTTTAGGGTACAGGATTGTGGGTGGGGCAAAGTTGGAATATTTATTGGGTGGTACAGGGCTAGTTTGGGCACCTGGGTAGACATGGTGTAGGCTTGATTGGGGTTAGGTTTTGCATGGTTTTGGGTGGTGGTTGGGTGCTTGCAAATCCAGGAATGGCCACAGTTCCCAGAGGAACTGTCTGGACAAATGATCAGTAGTCTTTTGATTGCCCAGTAGCCTCAGAGGCCAGATGTCCTGTTAAATGGTGGTGGACATCCCATCTTGAGCAGGATTATTACATGCAGGCCAAGCATTGTTGCTGACTTTCAAAGCACAAGGAAGATGACCGGCTGGTCAGCGTTTCTTGCCTGCCCCTAGTCGCCCTTTAAAAAGTGGTTGTGAGCTGCCTTCTTGAACTGCTACGGTCCACCTGCTTTAGGTATACCGACCAATTTTTGCATTGTATGTGAACTTGTGGATCTAATTTTATATGGATCCATTGGCTCTTACACTTGCTTTCATTTTCACCCAGAGGGTGGTAGGGCTCTGGAAGTTAATGTTTGAAAGTATGGAAGAGGCAGAAGAGGCATGACTCATCAACGAGGGTCTGGATGTGCAGCTGAGGCCTGAAACTTGCTGTCACATGGACCAATATCAGAGCAATAGGGTGATGCTGGATAGCCTGTTTGTCAGATAACTTAGCCACAATGGGCAGAATTGCCTCTGTCCGTGCAGTGGATTTTCTCTGGCTCAGTGGCTTCTGGAGCTGTTTGTAATGATGAACTGACAAACCCAGGATCCAGAGATCTTTCAGGTCCTCTATAGATTCCAGTTGATCATCATTTGGAAAACACACTAATTACACTGAGCTCTTTCTTTGTTGAGGTATCATAAAACACTGCCTGCCTCACTGACCAATGTTGTTGACCTCTTTTGTCCCTTCACTGGGGCAATACATCACACTGATCCCTTCCCCTTCCCCTGAAGCAATACAAACTATATCAAACCTTGTGTGCCTGCTGGTAGAGAGTGTCGTAGAAGACGTTCCCACTCTGCCAATTCTTCAATCGCACATATTTAGGTTTCTGGAAAATGATGCCATGGGACACACTGTGAGCAAACAGAAAGGGATCAAATCAATAGGAGGCAAAAGCTGCAGCAGCAGAGGATCAAGAAACACATCATTTTACTTTATTTTGCATCAAATCCCATGTTGTATCTGTCCTGGGAGTGTTTGAGGGGACAGTGTTGCTTTTTATTTGCTGTTCATTTTTCTCTCTCTCTCTCTTTAATATCATTGATTTTGCCTTGACCACCTCCCTTCATTCAGTCTGTCACCACATTTGTATATTTGAGTCTCTATTCATTTCCTCACTCTTTACTTATCTTTCTGTTCATCCACTTCAGTTCCTTTGACTTTGGTATTGTTACTTTGTCTTCTCTCTCCCTCCCTGTTTCACTAATGACCCCTGCTATTACCCCACACACAATGTGTCTAATTGGAGGGCAGTCTGTATCCACTTCCATCAGGCTCAGGAGTGAGGTAACCTCTCACCTCTGTAGGACACAGATCCCAACTCCTTGCATGTGGTAATATTTCTGAATTTTACTCCTGAAATTGACAGCTTGAATTTTTAATTTCTGAGTCCTTAGCTTCTCAGGCAGTAAAGGTTTACTCTCTTCTTTTCCTCTGTTTCCCTTCATATTTGCTTAGATCACCAGAGTATGTTCTGAATTAGATGGACAACAGGCATATTTTGTTTCAGGTCTACGTGTAATTTCACCCATGACAGGAAACCATCATCCCAGTCATTGAAATATTTCAAACAGGAAGTTTGGGGATGGCAAAACTGTTATGTAAGATTAAATTAGCAAAAGCACAGGATATCACAGCATGTGGAGTCTCTCCACAAACTGAAACTATACCACCAGAGTTACTAAGCAGAGGAGATAAGCAGGTATGCTTGTCAGAGCAGACTGATGGACAGTGACAAGAGAAAGGCTCAGATTGAACAGGCCTTCCCTGAGGCATTTTTTATAGAATTTTGCTGTGTGTAGGTTAACTGCAACATTTGAGAGAAAGTGAAGACTGTAGATGCTGGAAAGTCAGAGTTGAAAGTATCATTATATAATCATACAATCTATACAGTGTGGAAACAGGCCCTTCAGCCCCAACAAGTCCACACTGACTTTCCAAAGAGTAACCCACCCAACCCATTTCCCTATATTTACCCCTGACTAATGCACCTAACCCACACATCCTTGAACACTATGGGCAATTTAGCATGGCCAATTCACCTGACCTGCACATCTTTGGTCTGTGGGCGGAAACCAGAGCTCCTGGAGGAAACCCACGCAGACACAGGGCGAATGTGCAAACTCCACACAGACAGTCGCTCAAGGCAGGAATCATATCTGGTCCCCTGGCGCTGCGAGGTAGCAGTGCTAACCACTGAGCCACCATGCCACCCCTAAGTGTGGTGCTGGAAAAGGACAGCAGGTCAGGCAGCATCCGAGGAGCAGGACAGTCAATGTTTCGGGCCAGAAATAAATAGGAGGGTGGAGGTGGAAAGAAGGCAGGTGGAGGTAGGTGGGGATGATTGTGATAGGTCAGTGGGAAAGGTGAATGTGTTAGGTGGGAAGGAAGATGGACATGTGGGGCAGGTCAAAAGGGTGGTGTTGAGTTGGAGGGTTGGATCTGGAATGAGATGAGGGGGAGGGGAGATTTGGAAACTAGCGTATCAGAATACGTACAGTGTGGAAACAGGCAATTTGGCCCAGCAGGTCCTCACTGACTCTCCGAAGAGTAACCCACCCAGACCCATTTCTTTTACCCTATTACTCTATATTTACCCCTGACTAATGCACCTAACCTACACATCCCTGAACAGTATGGGCAATTTTGCTTGGCCTATTCTTCTAACCTGCACATCTTTAGACTGTGGGAGGAAAACAGAACCACTGGTGGAAACCTGCACAGTCACCCGATCTGGGATCAAACCAGGGTGCTTGGAGCTGTGAGGCAACAGTTGCTAACCACTGAGCCATCGTGCCGCCCTAAGTTGACATTGATACCGTACGGCTGAAAGGTCACAAGCTGTAAGATGAGGCGTTCTTACTCCAGCTGTCAGGCGGCTTGGATTTGGCAGTAGAGGATGTCCAGGACTTGCATTTCCTTAGGGGAGTGGGAGGGGGAGTTGAAGTAGTCGGCCATAGGGTGGTGGGGTTGTAGGGTGTGTGTGTACCAGAGGTGTTTCCTGAAACATTCCTCAAGTTGGCATTCTGTCTCTCCGCTGTAGAGGAGACCACATTGAGATCAATGGACACCGTGGATGAGGTGGGTGGATGTGCATGATGTGAAAACATCCTCTGGGGCCTTGGACGGAAGTGAGGGGGGAGGTGTGAGTGCAGGTTCTACTCTTCTTGCGGCTGCAAAGAAGGTGCCGGGTGTGGAGGGTGGGTTCTTGGGGGGCCTGGATGTAACGAGAGAGTCACAGGGGGAGTGGTCTCTGCTGAATGCAAATTGGGGTGGGGAGAGAAATATATTTCTGGTGCTGGAGTCTGTTTGTAGGTGGCAGAAATAGTGGAGGATAATGCATGTATCTGAACATTAGTGGGATAGAAGGTGAGGACCAGAGTGGTTCTTTCCTTGTTGTGGTTGGAGGGGTGGGTTCAAGGGCAGAGGTGTAAGACGTGGAGGAGTTGCACTGGAGGGCATTGTTGATAACATCCTGGAAATAGGAGGCCATCTGAAATGTCCTGGAGTGGCTCCTCCTGGGAGCAGATATGGCGGAGACATTGGGAGTAAGGGATTGCATTTTTGCAGGAGATGGATGCGAGGAAGTGTAGTCCAGGTAGTTGTGGGAGTCAGTGATTTTGAAATAGAAGTCTGTGTTGAGTCAGTTGCCAGAGATGGAGGCAGAGAGGCCCAGGAAGGGGAGGGAAGTATCCAAGATGGTCCAGGTGAACTTAAGGTTCACTGAATTATTACCTGTGCCTACTCCTGCCCCACCAAATGTATCTCCTCCTATCTTGACACTGTCCTGTCCCCTTTAGTCCAGGAACTTCCCACATACATTCAGGACCCGACTCACACCCTCCACCTCCTCCATGACTTTTGTTTCTCCGGTCCCCAACATGGATACCCAGTCCCCATACACATCAAACAACCATGGTAAAGGCCTCCAAACCCTCTGTTTTTCCGTCTCCCACCAACACAACCAGTACCCCTCCACCAACACACTCTTTCAATTGGCAAATGTAGTCCTCACCCTCAACAATTTCTCCTTTGAATCTTCCAACTTCCCTCAGACCAAAGGGGTAGCTATGGGCACCCTGCATGGGCCCCAGCTATACCAGTCTCTTTGGAGGATATGTGGAACAGTCTATCTTCTATGGCAACATCCCCCACCGATTCCTCCATTGCATTCATGCCTGTATTGCTGCCACCTCATGCTCCCACAAGGATGGGGAACAGTTCATGAACTTCACTAACACCTTCCACCCTAACTTTAAGCATACCTGGACCATCTCGGACACCTCTCTCCCCTTCCTCGACCTCTCATCTCCATCTCCAGCAACTGACTCAACACAGACATCTATTTCAAATCCATTGATTCCTACAGTACTTGGATTACCCTTCTCCCCAGTGCCCTCCTGTAAAAATGTGATCCCTTACTCCCAATTCCTCTGCCTTCACCGTATCTGCTCACAGGAGGAATAATCCCATTCCAGCACATCACAGAGGGCCTTCTATTTCCAGGACCACAATTTTCTCTCTGACGTGATCAACAATGCCCTCCAGCGTACCTCCTCCACTTCTTGCACGTCCATCCTTGAACCTCACCCCTCCAGCCGTAAAAAGAATAAAACCCCACTGGTCCTCACCTTTCCCCCACTAATATCCAGATATAGCACATTATGCTCTGCCATTTTTTCCATCTACAATCAGACCCCAACACCAGAGATATATTTCCCTCCCCACTCCTATTTGCATTCCACAGAGACCATTCCTTCTGTGACTCCCTGGTTAGGTCCACGTTTCCCTCCACCCCTGCCCCCATCTGTTGTTACCGCCAGAGGTGTAAAACCTATGCCCACACCTCTCCCTTCACCTCTGTCAAAGGCCCCAAGGGATCTTTTCACATCGAGCAGAGATTTTCCTGCACATCCACCCACCTCATCTGCAGTGTCCGTTGCTCTCAATGTGGTCTCCTCTACATCGGGGAGACAGAATGCTAACTCGCAGATCTTTTCAGTGAATATCTCTGGGACACATGCACCCTACAACCCAACCTCCCTGTGGTCGACTACTTCAACTCCCCTCCCACTCCCTCAAGGACATGCAAGTCCTGGGCCTCCTCCACCGCCAAATCCAAGCCAGCCGACAGCTGGAGGAAGAACACCTCATCTTCTGCCTTGGGACCCTTCAACCACACGGAATCAATGTCAACTTCACTAGTTTCCAAATCTCCCCTCCCCTCACATCACCCCAGATCCAACCCTCAAATTCGGCACCAAAGTCTTGACCTGCCCCACCTGTCCATATTCTTTTCAACCTAACTGCTCCACCCTCCCCACTGACCAATCACAATCACCCCCCACCTGCATCAACCTTTGCAGCTAAAGTCCCTCCACCCTCCTATTTATTTCTCAGGCCACTTCCACTTCCCCCCACCCCCCCCC
>NC_057724.1:1515001-1520083 GCF_004010195.1 Chiloscyllium plagiosum
CACTTAATGGTAAGGGCCTAGGGAGTGTTGCTGAACAAAGAGACCTTGGAGTGCAGGTTCATCGCTCCTTGAAAGTGGAGTCGCAGGTAGATAGGATAGTGAAGAAGGCGTTTGGTATGCTTTCCTTTATTGGTTAGAGTATTGAGTACAGGAGTTGGGAGGTCATGTTGTGGCAGTACAGGACATTGGTTAGGCCACTGTTGCAATATTGCGTGCAAGTCTGGTCTCCTTCCTATTGGAAAGATGTTGTGAAACTTGAAAGGGTTCAGGGAGGAGAAAGTGAGGACTGCAGATGCTGGAGATCAGAGCTGAAAAATGTGTTGCTGGAAAAGCGCAGCAGGTCAGGCAGCATCAAAGGAGCAGAATTGACATTTCGGGCATAAGCCCTTCTTCCGGAAAGGGTTCAGAAAAGATTTACAAGGATGTTGCCAGGGTTGGAGGATTTGAGCTGTAGGGAGAGGCTGAACAGGCTGGGGCTGTTTTCCCTGAAGCGTCGGAGGCTGAGGGGTGACCTTATAGAAATTTACAAAATTATATGGGGCATGGATAGGATAAATAGGCAAAGTCTTTTCCCTGGTGTCGGGGAGTCCAGAACTAGAGGGCATGGGTTTAGAGTGAGAGGGGAAAGATATAAAAGAGACCTATGGGGCAACTTTTTCAAACAGAGGGTGGTACGTGTATGGAATGAGCTGCCAGAGGAAGTTGTGGGGGATGGTACAATTGCAACATTTAAGAGGAAATAGGATGGGTATATGAATAGGAAGGGTTTGGAGGGATATGGGTCATGTGCTGGCAGGCGGGACTAGATTGGGTTGGGATATCTGGTCAGCATGGGCAGGTTTGACCGAAGGGTCTGTTTCTGTGCTGTACATTTCTATGACTCTATTCCTGATGAAGGGCTTGTGCCTGAAATGTCGACTGTCCTGCTCCTCGGATGCTGCGTGATCTGCTGTCTTTTTCAATTGCCACATGTTTTGCCTCTAACTGTGACAATCCCAAAGGGCACCATCAATACTGGCCCTCTGATTGTGCATCACACTTTCTGTACTGAATCTCTGACAGTGTGGCACTCCACCCATACTGACAGTGCAATACTCCCTCAGTTCTAACCTCTGACAGGTTTGTTTTATTCATTACAGGATGTGGACATATCTGGCTCAGTCAGCATTTATTGTTCATCTTTAATTGCCCAGAGGGCAGGTCAACCACATTGCTGTGGGTCTGGAGTCTCATAGGTAAGGATGACAGATTTCCTTCCCTAAAGGGTGCATTTTTCCAACAGTCGATAATGGTTTCAAAGCCATTGTTAGACCTTTAATTCAAGATTATTTATTGAATTCAAACTCTCCCATCTACAGTGCGATTTGAACCTGAGTCCCACAACATTAGCTGAGTTCCTGGATTTATTGTCTAGCGATAATACCACTAGGCCACTACCTCCCTGATTGTAATAATTTCCCATTTCTGTCCCTCTGACAGCATGGTGCTCCACCACAAATAATCTGTACACAGTGTGGCATTGCCTTGGTACTTGACTCTCCAATAATACAGTTCTTCCTCAGTACTGACCTCTGAGAGTACTCACTCAGTACTAAACTCTAACAGAGCAGCACTCCTTCAGTATTATGCCTTTGGGACAATCTACACTTGAACCATGCTGATGCCATTCTTCCAAATCACATAACTAGGAAAATACAAAAGTTTTTAAACTAAATAGTAGAGACAAGGTATCAAATGTGAAACCATGTGGTACATAAAAGACTGGAAACAAGATAAAAGAGCAATGTATGCAGCAGGGGGATGGGAACCTAAATTGTAGTTCCAGTGTACAGGGAGGTTAAGGGTAGTGAGGTCAGGGATGGGTTTATAAGTTTGCGACAGGGTACTGGCAATCAGGAGGTTGGTTTGAAATGTGTGTACTTCAATGCCAGGAGCATCCGAAATAAGGTGGGCGAACTTGCAGTACGGGTTGGTACCTTCGATTTCAATGTTGTGGCCATTTCAGAGACATGGCTAGAGGAGGGACAGGAATAGTTGTTGCAGATTCCAGGATTTAGATGTTTCAGCAAGAACAGAGATGATGGTAAATGAGGGGAGGGTGTGGCATTGTTAATCAAGAGTAGTATTATAGCAGCTGAGATAATATGTAACGATTCATCCACTGAGGTAGTTTGGGCTGAGGTTAGAAACAGGAAAGGAGAGGTCACCTTTTTGGGAGTTTTCTATAGGACCCCGAATTGTTCCTGGGATGTAGAGGAAAGGATCACAAAGATGACTCTTGATAGGAGCAAGAGTAACAGGGTAGTTGTTAGGGAACTTTAACTTCCCCAGCATTGACTGGGAATACTGTAGTTCAAGTAGTTTAGATGGGTCAGTTTTTGTTCAATTTGTGCTGGAGGGTTTTCTAACACAGTATATAGACAGGCCAACAAGAGGTGATGCCATATTGAATTTGGTACAGGGGAATGAACCCGGCCAGGTGTTAGATTTGGAGGTCGGTGAGCACTTTGGCGATAGTGACCATTATTCGGTTATGTTTGCAATAGCAATGAGCAGGGATAGGTATATACCACAGGGAAAGAGGTGTAACTGGGGAAAAGGCAACTATGATGTGATTAGGCAAGATTTAGGATGCATAGGATGGGGAAGGAAACAGCAAGGAATGGGCACATTTGAAATGTGGAGCTTATTCAAAGAACAGCTACTGTGTGTCCTTGATAACTATGTACCTATCAGACAGGGAGGTAGTTGTTGAAAGAGGGAACCATGGTTTACTAAAGAAATTAAAGCTCATGTCAAGAGAAAGAAGAAGGCTTCTGTGAGGATGAGGTGTGAAGGCTCAGTTAGGGGGACTGAGAGTTATAAGTTAGCCAGAAAAGATCTAAAGAGAGGGCTAAGAAGAGCTAGAGGGAACATGAGAAATTGTTGGTGGATAGGATCAAGGAAAACCCTAAGACCTAAAATATAGATATTTCAGGAATAAAAGAATGATGAGAGTGAGATTAGGGCCAATCAAAAACATTCGTGGGAAGTAGTGCGTGGAATCTGAGGACATAAGGGAAGCACTTAATGAATACTTAACGTCAGTATTCCCATTAGAAAAAGGGGAATGTTAGCGAGAATAGTGAGATCAAGCTACTAGATGAGGGAAATGTTCATCCTGGAGCTCAGTTACAAGTGGTGTGCTGCAAGGATCTGTTTTGGGGCCATTGCTGTTTGTCGTTTTTATAAATGATCTGGATGTGTGCATAGAAGGATGGGTTGGTAAATTTGTGGATGACACTAAGGTAGGCAGAGTTGTGGATAATGCTGAAGGATGTTTTGGGTTACAGAATGACATAGATAAGATGAAGAGTTGGGCTGAGAAGTGGCAAACAGAATTAAATGCAGAAAAGTGTAAGATAATTCACTTCGGAAGAAATAACAGGAATGCAGAGTAGTGGGCTAATGTTAAAATTTTTAGCAGTCTAAATGAACAGAGAGATCTTGGTGTCCAGGTGCATAAATCCCTGAAATTTGCCACCCAGGTTGATAGGGTTGTTAAGGCATGTGGTGTGTTGGCATTTATTGGTAGGGGAATTGAGTTTCGGAGCCACGAGGTCATGCTTGACCTGTACAAGACTCTGGTACGGCTGCACCTGGAGTATTGCGTACAGTCTGGTCACCACATAATAGGAAGGATGTGGAAGCATTAGGAAGGGTTCACAGATGATTTACTAGGATAGAACAAAGAACAAAGAAAATTTACAGCCCAGGAACAGGCCCTTCGGCCCTCCAAGCCTGAGCCAATCCAAATGTATTGTCTAAACCTGTCAGTCAATTCCTAAGCATCTGTATCCCTCTGCTCCCCACCTACTCATGCATCTGTCCAGACGCATCTTAATGAATCTACAGTGCCTGCCTCTCCCACCTCTGCTGGCAACACGTTCCAAACGCCCACAACCCTCTGTGTGAAGTACTTGCCGCGTGTACCCCCTTAAACTTTCCATCTTTCACTTTGAAAGCATGAATCCATCACCCTGGGAAAAAGCTTGTCTCGATCCACCTTGTCTATACCCTTCATGATTTTGTAAACCGCAATCAGGTCCTCCCTCAATCTCCTTTTTTCTAATGAAAATAAACCTAACCTACTCAACCTCTCTTCATAGCTAGCACCTTCCCCATACCAGGCAACATCCTTGTAAACCTTCTCTGCACCCTCTCCAAGGGTCATTGGATAGGCAAATAATGAGAATGGAATGGATGGGCTTCGGATTGTTTTCACAGATCAGCACAACATAGAGGGCCGAAGGGCCTGTACTGCACTGTAATGTTCTGTGTTCTATATTAGAACATAGAACATAGAACAGTACAGCACAGAACAGGCCCTTCAGCCCACGATGTTGTGCCGACCACTGATCCTCATGTATGCACCCTCAAATTTCTGTGACCATATGTATGTCGAGGAGTCTTTTAAATGTCCCCAATGACCCTGCCTTCACAACTGCTGCTGGCAACGCATTGCATGTTCTCACAACTCTCTGTGTAAAGAACTCGCCTCTGACATCCCCTCTATACTTTCCTCCAACCAGCTTAAAACTATGACCCCTCGTGTTAGTCATTTCTGCCCTGGGAAATAGTCTCTGGCTATCGACTCTATCTATGCCTCTCATTACCTTGTATACCTCAAGTAGGTCCCCTCTCTCCTCCTTTTCTCCAATGAAAAAAGTCCGAGCTCAGTCAACCTCTCCTTATAAGATAAGCCCTCCAGTCCAGGCAGCATCTTGATAAACCTCCTCTGAACCCGCTCCAAAGCATCCACATCTTTCTTATAATAGGGCGACCAGAACTGGACGCAGTATTCCAAGTGCGGTCTAACCAAAGTTTTATAGAGCTGCAACAACTCACGACTCTTAAACTCAATACCCCTGTTAATGAAAGCCAAAACACCATAAGCTTTCTTAACAACCCTGTCCACTTGGGTGACCATTTTAAGGGATCTATGTACCTGCACCCCAAGATCCCTCTGTTCCTCCACACTACCAAGAATCCTATCCGTAATCCTGTACTCAGCTTTCAAATTCAACCTTCCAAAATGCATCA